>NW_026972220.1:0-115000 GCF_036711695.1 Zophobas morio
ATAACTCCTTAAAATGTATTCTTTTTTGTTGAAGTACAGAATAAAAGTTAAATTTCTTATATATATAATTCCTTTACGAGGTTTCCAATTTCAACTTGAGATCTTCTAGTCGATTATGAGCTTTACAGACTTTTTAAATGGTTTTATTATAAGAACGACATGTGCGCAGCTCTAAATTTTTTACTATTAAAAAATTAGAAGTTTAAAGCTATTTATCTACTATTAAAAGATAGCAAATTATAAATGGGGTGTAGATTCAAGTAATGGACCACATGAATTTGCTTATAATTAAGTAATTTAGGGACCTCAGCAAAAAACTTATTATATTTTATTACTTTTTAATAAAGTGCACTTAATTTTTTTTAATGAAATGAAAATTCCCTTAAGTAAACTTTATTATATAATTTTACTTTTTAAAATATTTGGATTGAATCTTATTTTACGGAAATAAAAAATTCCTTAAGTAAATCTTAACAAGATTGTTAAGAAATACATATATATTTGTAATATATCACATGTATAAATAATCTAATTTACGTTAAAAGAATATAAATATTAAAATATTTAAAAGTAACCTTCTGGATGGCGAAGAGCTTCAAGTTCTTCAATATAATTCTCATCAGTTAACAATTGGTCTATTTTATGAAAAGTTTGACGTATAGCTTCTTGGTAGTTCCCTAAAAAAAAGATTAAAAATAATAAAAAATAGTGTGTATAATAGATTAAACCTTCTTTAAAAGATGGAAGAGATTTTAACTCTCTCACAAAGTAGTTACTGCAAAACAGTGCAACTTCTCTACCGCCGTGGCCATCAAAAACTGCATAAATTCCCGGTGCTGCTTCCTCCATTCTTAATAAAATTCATAAAAATTTATATATAAAAACAATAAAAATATATAAAGTTATTTAAAAATTAATAGCAACAATTCAATGCTATGGCTATCCTCCATAAATCTTCTCCATCCTTGCATGCTACTCACACACCAAATTAAATTCCCTCGTACATCTTAAAAATTAAGTATCAATAATGTTACTACTATTTTCATAGTATTTTTGTAAAGACACCACGGCCGGAGCAGGTTTCTTTTTTGGTGTTTGCTTTTTCTAAGTAGGGAGAAGATAATAACGCTCCCATGTCGAAATTAATAGTTTCGAAGTACTGTTTCAAACTTTGAAACTTTACTATTATAAATAATTTAAAAACGAATATAAACAACTTCAGTTAACCCCTTTAAGGAAATAGCATTCACCCTAAAGCAGAAAAATTCAAAGGAAAAGATTATTTGTATGTTATTACGAATTTATATTGTTTATGTTAAGTGATTTCCTGAAGTTGAAAATTATTGGCTTAGGAGGGAAACCACTGTACATATACTTTACTATAACAAAGATTAATATTAGGAATTAGCGAAACATCCATTTTGCATCGTAAGCATTTTAAGAAAAGTGACATAAAAATTGGCATGAATAGAGGTAAATCGGATGTAAGAATAATAATATGCTTTTTTTTAATAAGTTTGGTTTAACACAGTTTAAAATAACAGAAAGGCTTCGTTTGCTTAGTAGACAATGCATATAGAGCAAGTAAAATTGTGATAAAACTTTTCCTAATAAGTTGCCAAATTTATATATTAGACTTACGCAACCCCAAAAGTATAAATATAATTTCATTTTAGTAAAAAAGTTACGAGAATTATGTGGCGATGATCCTTCTTCGTTAAAACCTAAAAAGGTAATAATTTAGAGGGGTGCATTTTTTTTCAGGTGAAGTATAAGGCGTACTCTGTTCAGAATTGTATCATTAACTTTTCATTTTTTTTTTTTTTTTTCAATTAATTACCTTTTAAGTAATATTTATATAAATAAGAAAGACTTTTAAAATTTAATGTTTCGTCGTAAACAAAAAAGTGAGTAATTTTTATTAAAATTTTTTCCAACTTATGAGGTATAACCTTTTTATGCTCAACTTATGACTGCAGTATGCATCTAATATCTTAAAAAAATAACCAAGATAAATTTATAAAAAAATTATTTAATTTATTATAGAGAGAAAAGATTGTCTGCGAAAGCTACATACTACTATATTTAAAGTCAGCACTTTTAAAATATTCGGCAGCTATTTAAGAAGACTTTCAACCCTTTTCTTTCAGAAATTATATTTTTAGTAGTGACACTCCCTTCGTATTTATGACGGCTGTCATGTATAGTCATTATAATAAACGCTGTCTTACTTTTGTAGTTGTTGATTTTTTTTGATATTGTTAATTGTGTATTGTTTTCATAATTAAATTTGACTTAAAACTATCAAATTCACAATTTTTTATTATTTGACTCTCAATTTTTAGGCTCTACTTTCCTATTTCTGTTTTTATTATTCAAGGCCGTTAATATTATCATTTAATATTATAATGTTCTGTCCAGTATTAATATGTTAATGGTATATTATAATACAAAAATGAATTAAAAGTAAAAGATGCTAATGAGAAAGGATAACATCTCCCTTACATAAGATTGTTATAACTAACAAACAAAAAAAATGAATACCTGTGTGCTCTACATTTTAAGGGTACACAAGTAATCTGCTTTTGTTAAATGTAAGCTCAGAGAAGTGTAACTTTATATACTTGTGAGGTTAGAACTTTTGAGGGCAAAGCACATCTCAAATAGTGGCGGCATGCACATAGTTCAGGGGTGCACTAGTGAAAAGGAATTTAACCCGTCCAATCTGAGAAGTCAAATCTTCAGGAACATTGTTAGTACTGCGATGGTGACCCGGAGCTAACCACTTACTGCATTCTTCTACCTAGAAAATCGGGACTTTCACGATACTCCAGGAGTACGAGCGCTTACGAAACAATGCTAAGCGGTCTGCGCTCGAGTTACCGAGCATCCGCAAAGCGATTCTCCTGCTTGTTATCTTCCGGCAAGTTTAAAATAATAAACAAATTTTTGAAGAGTCTATTTTATTATGCTTTTGAATGTAATTGTATGTAATTTTTTATTCATACTACACTAGTTCTCGAAACATTTAGGCCTCAACATGTGATATTAACCTAACTGGAACCCATTTCCTAAGAAAAATTAAGTGGACGTGGGTCAGTTCGTAATAAAAAAGTGATATAAAAAATAAATATATAAGGTTAATGTAGAAAAAGATAAAAATTTAAAAGAATTGTAGTTTAATTATCTGACTGGCTTATTGAAAAATAAAAGACTTTGAGACTTTACTAATTTATAAATTAGGCAATATGCTCATTACGGAAGATTTGCAATATGACATTTCTTAAGTAATTTATCTCTAGAAAATTTAAAGAAACAGCATAGTTAAGTGAAATATGTGAAAACCTGTACTTCGGTTTAGAAATTATGATAAATGAGAGTTACACAAGTTTAAATATAGTTAAGGATTATAAGTTGTTTTTAAAGAACGAAAAGGAGGGTTATATTTATTTAAGTCGATATACTACTTTGGAAGCAGGAAAACTACTGTTTTTTGTTAAGAAAAAAAGAGCTTATGCGAAACTATGTCTAAATTAGTATGGATGTGTAATAGAAAGAAGTGACTATGAGAAGGTAAACCATAACTTAGTCAGAATGGAAAGTTTTAAAATAAGATCTGGTGGGTCGTAAAATGGGTGCAATGTGTAATTTGAACTAAGTGACTTGCAAGCTTTTAATTATATTTAAAAGGAAAAGAGTAATTTTACCTTGCTGGAGTAAACTCTGATAATCACGTGCTCATACTACGTAGTATACCATGTATTTATTATACCATGTCCGATTAGGTTCCACCTGTCTACCCACGACTTCCTCCTGAAGGTATAAATACTTTTCCTCTACAGGGTATTAAACTGTTCTCTCCTCATCTTTTTCTCTGTCATTCCTTGAAGACGAAAAGATTTTATATAAAATCTAAATGTAAGAAATTTTGGAAGCTATGATAAAAAAGTTGGCATTTTACACTATTTAGCTTCTTAGTAGTAGATTTAAAAAAGAATCAAAAACTGTATGGCGGAATTACTTTAAGATAAAGGGCGAGCATTAAGTATAGCATGGCCCAAAGAGAATGCAAAAGGTTATTAAAGACGGGCATCTTAGAATTGTTTGCTATAACCATTAGCAAATTCGCTGCCAAGTAGCGGAGCATAATTTGAGCTAAAAAATGTTACAGTATTAATCGTGTACTTGAGACTTTTATGAGAATGTGCGACGATTAGATAAGCTTAAATAATTTAAGCTATTTGAACCCTTAAGCCTTAAAAAATAAACTGGAAACAAGTATATTTATGAATTATGATACAAACGTGACAAGGCGAGAGCGCGGGGTCAAAAAAAAAATGCGACTGCTTACAATGCGCCAAAAAATCCTTAATACCGAGAAAATTGCCAAAAATGACAAATAGCAATAAATTTTATGAACCAGGATTTTTTTCTTATGTTGATTTACCGGTATTAAATCTTTGTAACTGGTATATTTATAAACTATTAGTTATATAATATAGTAGATAATTTATTTGATAAATTTAAAGACTCCTGGGAACACCACACACAATCAAAACCACTAATCAAAGGGAAGGAAAAAAAAAGAAAGTCGTGCTCGGGGGCTCTTATATATAAAAGATAACAATTAGCCCTCGCGCTCGCAAGGCACACCCCTCCAAGTCGCACGGATGCACATGGAGAGTAGCCTACTGTTAATGGTAAGCGGAAGAAGCGTGCGTTACCATTACAGCTGGTGCATATACCCAGAGCGGAACGACTAAAGCTAATAGAGATGAAGACTTCTCAAATCAAAATAGAAGTTCCAAAAACAATCGCGTTGGCCAGGGCCACCGCTTCCAGATCTTTGGCCACGCTGCAAGCTTTTTCGCTGCGCAACCTCGGTTGGTCAAATGCGGTGAGGGTCTTTTGATTGCGGTATGTACCAAAAAAGGAGACTCGCCGGCTAGATGTGCGAATTGCGGTGAGACACATACCGCCAAACTACCGAGGCTGCAAATGTTGCTCGCGGAGGCCCTTAGCAGCCTACCAACCTACGGGACCACGACATCCGATTACCACCTCGGATGCCACCATTACCCCAACTATATCCTATGCTCCCCACCTAGGAGCGAGTGCGCGCGCCAATCTCCCCCCTGCTAATTATCTTATTAACATTGGTAACGCTGAGACAGTTACTCGACAACAAGAAGTACAGCGATCGCAACCGACTCTAAGGCCGCTGTTATCTATTTTGACGACGAATCTCTCGACCATGCTCCAGACGTGAGAGTGAGAATTTTTTTGCAAAGGCTTATAAATTCAGAGACTTATCACCTCCGATTACTGTTTGGAATGGGGTGGCATTCAGGAGAAAAAATCACGAGTTGCAGGAGATAATGCAACATGGAAGAATAGATATCTGTGCTGTCAGCGAAACACTGCTCTCCCCTAATATACCACTTAACATCTGCAAATTTGCAACGTATTACCGGGATCGATTCTACACCGGTGGTGGAGGAATAGCTGCCTTGATCAAGCGAGGCATCCAACTCCATTTGATAGCATTACCAGCTCTGCAAGGGAACGAGCCAGTTGGTGTTACCCTTTACCTAGCTAGACAGGGGTTCTTTACTGTAATATCAACCTATAACCGCACAGTCACTACTCACGTTGTTCGATATTGACGCTCTTCTAGTACATAACTTTGCGGCCATTTTATGTGGATATTTTAACTGTAAACATCCTCCGTGGAGCAGTGGGGTTGCAAATTGGAGCGGTTACATCCTTCTACGCTGAGGAACGCGGGTTGAGAGTCCTAAGGCCACAGTTGCTAATACACCCGGAGAGGATGTCGGGCACAAATGACGTGTTGGATATCGCCGTGTTAAAAAATATAAGCCTTTTAAAGGCTATTTAGGCGCTATATTAATTGTCGTCGGATCATTAGCCTGCCCTGCTCGAATTTGGTGACGAAAAGGAAGCAATTAACATACTCCTGATCTTATCACGATTTGAAACGAATTCACTGAATCATTCGAGAAGTCGCTCCCACTATTTACGACACCACTGGGACTCCCGCTAAACTAAATAATGCGGTTGTCGAATCTGAGCGCGCGGTGGCAGAAGCTCACAGCAAAACGACGATGACAACGTGAGGTTATGTTCCGCCCTAAACACCTTCATGAGGGGCTAAAGGCATTGATATGCGACAGCCGGCGACTCATTCTAGTAGTCATAGCCTTCCAATTCGCAGAAGACAAATTAGCGCTAAACCGCCTTAATCAGCTCATCATGAAAAAGCTGTTGGCAAGTATATACTGCCAATGGGTACCAAATTAAACGAAGTATCTAAAGCTGGTGACATCGGTCGCGCTTATTTTTGAAAATTGGTTGAGCAAGTTACAAATCGCGGGCATTGAACTCGACCACCACTTCGCAACGGCGAAACAGTAGCCGAAAGCGTTGAAAGATAAAGCGAAAGGCTCCCAGCCCAGACAGCATCACTAAACTGATGTTAAAACAGTTGCCAGAGGCTACAATGAATTATCTATGCGGCCTCGTCAACCCGGCTATTTTCCAGGGCGTTTGAATGGCGGTAGTCGTGATGTTACCAAAGGGGTCGCAACCATCTTCAGACTCTCACAACTACCAACCCACCTGCTTTTGTCGCAGTTCATAAGATAGCTGAAGCAATGATACTTAATCGTTTGAAGGCAATTGTGAACGCTCGTGGAATATTACCAGAGTTTCAGTTTGGATTTTACAAGGTACACTTAACGTCCCAACAAATTTTTCGCCTAACCGAGTGGACGACCAGAGCCTTTAATTTTTAAATAAAGCCATCGGCGCTGCTCTCCTCGATGTTGAGACGACTTTTGATTGAGTATGGCATGCTGGCCTGTTATGCAAGCTACATGGTTTGGCGATATCGCACAGCCTTCATGAAGTTCTCAAGTCGTAGCTAACCGACAGGCCTTCTAACGTGCGAGTAGGTGCTCGCTGGCATCGCCTTGCCATCTTACAGCGGTAGTTCCGCAATGCTCTCTTCTATCACCGCTGTTATTAGCACATTATACGAGTGATATTGCTTTTTCGGGCCACCCTCGCCCGCGAGTCGTCATTTACGTGGATGGGTGGTGATTTATTCTTCGTCCAAGTCACCCGTTTTACTACGTCAGTATTTACAATCTTACCTCGAGCGCTTGCTAGCTGATGTCGTCAGTGGGACCACTCGACTAACGCAGCAAAGAGCAAGGCTCTTCTTATAACGAAAAAACGCCGTGCGCTACTGACATCCGTTAACTTTTAAAGGCATGGAAATTCCATGGTATTCTCGGGTAAAATACCTGCCATATAGATTCTGGGTTGTCGTGGCGTCCACACGTAAATTACGTGGCGCAAAAGGCCAAGGCTTTATGTGTCGCGCAATCGGCCGATTATGACATATGCATCACCTGTCTGGGGCCTACAACTTATTGGCAATAACGTCTTCACTTTAAGCGTGACAAAACAAACTGCACCATCTTTTAACACACGCGCTGTGATTTGTGCGCACCACTTCGATATGAACTCTGAAACGAGCTGCTAATGATGGCGTCGCCCTCTACGAACAGATAACTGGACACGCTAATCGCCTATTAGCGTGTGGAACGGAGCACATACCGCCGCCCACGCGACGCACTCTTAGCATGACGGTTGATAGCTAAGTTGGTGGTCTAACGTAAAGGGCACATGCTAAGGTAATTATTTTACTTGCACCCGTGGACGACTAAAAACCTGTTTGAGAGCTCGTTTATTCGAAGTTGTTAACTCGAACGAGTGCCAGGAAACGCCATTAATAAATAAATAAACAAATAAACCCTCGCCGGTTTAAGCCCTGGTCTATACACCACAGATAAAGACGTATCATTTCACAATATTGGTTTTCTACAAAAAGGCTTATTAATAGATGAGCGAAGACAGTAACTACTTTACTTGTTTAAAAAATGGTAAAGGATTTTCCTCACGCGAGTTGACCAAAGAAAGTAGGAAATATAAACCTTTTTTTTCGCCTATACAGATCTATCCTTGAAAGTTATTATCAAATGTTTTATATATGTACATAAAATTAAACTATTAAATAAAGAACTAATTTTTAGCCTTCATTTAAAATTATAATTTAATTAAAATTCTTATAATAAACTTTAAAAAAGTTTCTAACCAGATTTTATTTATTATAACAATTTATATATAAGGCGCATGCTGTAAGGGTTTTTGGTATTTTAAGCTTGGCAATTATGATCAAAAGCTTTATATAAAACGAAATTTAAAATTTTATTTAATTCATTAATCACTCAGAGAAACTATATTCAATAAAAAAAATAGATATAAGCATAAACTGTTTTTCTTTAAAAGATGAATAGTTAAAACATTTAAACCGTCAAGAGGTAGTTTTTCAGTCTTCGGAATTCTATAAAACTATATAAAAATTATTACTATATTAACCAATATAATTCGTTTTTTATTCAATATGCAAAAAAAATATAATTTTTACTAATCTTATACAGTTTTTTACAAACAACTCGTGCAGACAAAAAACAATTCTAAATAAAAAAATTCCAATTTCACCCTTTTTAAAAAAATTTAAGAATCAATTTTGTTATAATGCGACTTTCAAAAATATCATTACTCTATTTTGGCTTTACAAAAAAATTTAATAGTCATATTATTTTCTCCTTCAATTTTTCAAAAAAACTTTTATCATCGTTTTTGCTATTCTGTATTTCTTCATCAAATTGCTTAAGAAGTTCTTTTTGTTTCTCTGTTAAATTTTTTGGTATTTTTACTTTAAAGGTAACAATTTGATCGCCTTTCTGGTAATTATTAAGCTTATAAAACCCTTTGCCTCGCAATTTTACTCGATCGCCAGGTTGTGTTCCTGGGGGAACCTACAAGTGGAAATTACAAATAAATTTTAATGATAAAGAAGAATTCGGCTAAAATTTAATTAAATTTAATTATATAATATATATATATATAAAAATCCGCAATAATTTATTTATAAAAAAAATTGCCTTCAGTTCCACATCTCCATACAGCGAGGGAACCCGGGCGACTCCCCCAAGACACGCCTGAGAAAGACTAATGTCTACATCCACATGCACATTATTTCCAATGCGTTTAAAAGTCTCGCTTTCTTTGACCTTAAAAAAATTAATCATTATAAATATTTCTGAATTAAAAAAATAAAAAAAAATTAAGAAAATGTAATTAATAATTAAAAAATAAAAATTATTTAAAAGAAATATTAATTATCATAAATATTAGAATTAAATAAAAAATTTAATAAATAATCAAAGGCACGTTCAACTGCAGAATTAAATTTCCTCGTGGAGCAGACGAGGGGCCAGCGTGGCCGCGATTACGGATTTGTAACTGCAAGCCACTTTCCACACCTAAAAAAATTATTGTATTAAAAAAAAAAGTAATTAAAAAATAAGTTATTTAAAAAAATAAAGTTTTATAAAACCAGTAGCTTCAAAAATTTAAATTTTTAAAAATTAGTGGTTATAAAAATATAAAGATTTAAAAGAATTAGCTTTGAAAAATAATTTTAAAAAGTATTATATAATCAATGGCTTGAAAAAAGGTATTATAAATCAATAGCTTTAAAAAAAAATTAAAAATAAGTTTTATAAAATCATTCGTTAAATAAAAATTTTTAATAAAAACAGTATTTTGAAAAATTATTAAAAAAATAATTTTTTCAAATTCAGTAGCTAATCAGAATAATGTTAAAAATTATAAAATTAGTAGCTAAAAAAAAATTGAGTAAAACTTAATGCAACTCACCCGCTGGAATATCCACTTCTACAGTAGTAGACTCCGGCTTGAGGCCGCGGCCTTTGCAAGTGGTGCACGGATCCTTAACAACTTCGCCTAAAAGTCAAGTAAATTTTATTTTTATAAAAAAAAATAAATTGTAATTGATATTAATTAAAAATATTATAGGCAAATCAATAAAAAGAAGTAACCCGCAACTAATAATAAAAAATTAATGAGTAAATGATAAAATAAAAATGAAATTCGTGATTAATAATCAACAAATAATCAGGGGAAAAAATAACTTGTAATTTATAATAAAAATGGATAATAAATAAAAATTACTAGAAATTATTTATTATAATAAAAAAGATAAATTAAAAAAATATTATATCGAAAATAATGTTAAAGACTAATATAAAAATTAAATCTTTAGTAATAATAATAATAAATTAATTCGTAAATAACAATAAAAAAAGATCAAGTAAAAAAAGTTGCTAATTAACAATATAATAACATACTAAATAATGTGATTAACAAAAATAATAATATATTAAAAAAATAACCAAATTAATTTGTTATTAATAAAAAAAACAAAAAAAATTGTTGGCAAATAATAATGATAAAGAGATCATTTTAAAAAAAACTCGTTATTTAAATATTAGTATTATTCTTTGGTGATAAATAATATAAAAAAGTCAAGCAAAAAACATAGTTCGAACTTAATAATAAACATTAACTCGTTAATAGTTAACAAAAAAAAGACAATTAATATATAAATAATCGCAATTATTAAAATAATAATATTTAATAATATTAAAAGTCAAGCAAAAAAAATAGTTCAAAAAAAAAGGTTAAGAAATAATTCGTGAACAGAATAATAAAAAAGGACAATTAATTAAAAAAATTCACAATTAATAAAATAAACCAATCAAAACTCACCTGTGCCACCGCATCGGCTGCAAGTGGATATAACATTCATGAATCCCGAAGACATCATTTGCTATAAAGATTTTAAAATTTTTAAAAATAATTAAATTTCAGTAAATTTAGATTTAAAAAACTTGTCCAGTGCCGCGACAAGGTGAACATTTTTCGGGTTTGGTGCCTGGACGAGCACCTACAGATTTTTTTTAAAAAAATATATCCAAAAAAATAAAGTAAAATATGCTTAAAAAAAAAAATTACAAGCTTTTTTTAAAAAAAAGAAAAAATAATAAATTTCAAGTTTTTTTTAAAATATAAAATCGAGAGCAAATAATAATAAACCTAAAAAAATTTTTATAAAAAAAAGATCGAGAAATAATAAAGTAAAATTTACTTTCAAAAATTTAGACGCAAATAATAAAGCGACAACTTTTATAAAAAAAACTGAAAAATAAGTATAAAATTTACTTAAAAAAAAAATTCAAAAGCAAATAACAATAAATCTAGAGATTTTTTTAAAAAATTATCCAAAAATAATAATAAAAGTAAAATTTATTAAAAACCATAAAAGCAAAAGCAAAAAAATAAGAGAACTACAACTTTTTTATATAAAAGTTCTATAAATTATTATAAGTGTAAAATTTACTTTAAAAATTTTATAAAAATTTATTAAAAATATAATTTAGTAATAGTATAGAAAAATATTATAATTTACTTAAAAGTATAAATACTACAATTTTTAAGTAGAACTAATCCGATAGCGAATAATAATTATATAAAAATTCTAATAAAAAATAATATTAGTTTATATATAAATTTACTTAAAATAAATAAAAAGCAAAAATTCACTTGTATAAAAAAAATTCGTAAGCAAAGAAAAACAATTATTTTATTCTAGATTAATTCAAAGTAATAATATATAAAAATAAAATACGAGAATAACTAAATTCATATAAAATAAATTCAAGTGAAAATAAAATTTATAAAAAAGATTACAAAAATAAATTGTAGTATAAATGTAATTCTTTAATTAAAAAAATTAAATCAATATTGGATACATAAAATAATCTGCAAGTATTTTTATAGTAAAACCTGTGCCGGAACAGTTGGAGCACGTGAGAAGCGCTCGATAAGAGATACTTTTTTTACAGCCGTGAACCGACTCCATAAAATCAAGATCTACAGAAGCAACTAAATCATCCCCTCGTTCGTGAAATTGTCTTTTGCCTTCAAGTTTATTGAAAATTTATAAAAAAGTAATCTTCTAGTATAAAAAAAGTACCAAAGTTCCCGAAAATGTCGAAGGAGACCCCCCCTTGCCCACCAAAGCCACGCATGAATTCTCTAAAAACTTCTTCGGGATCAAAATGAGGATTGGCTCCTTTTTTATAAAATAATAAAATTAAATTTAAATTTATAAAGTTTTATGATCTTTTTTTTTTACTTTGAAATCCTCCTCCCTGAGCATCTCCAGCAAATCCAAAACGATCATACTGTGACCTCTGTTTTTCATCGCTAAGAACCTAAATATTAAAGTATAAAATAAATTATTTTATAAATAATTTTTTAATATTTAAAAGTACTTCATATGCTTCACTAATCTCAGCGAATTTCTGATGCGAATCTTTATTTTTGTTGGCGTCCGGGTGATATTTTTTAGCTAACTATTTATTTATTTTTTTTATTATTTCAAAAAAAAAATATTATATTGAAAAGTAGACATAACAAAAGATAAAAAAATAATAATACCTGATAATAAGCTTTTTTAATGTCAGAAGCAGTAGCTTTTTTATCAACTCCTAAAACTTCATAGTAATCTTTTTTACTATTTGAATCTATAAAAAAAAAATACTATTATTAAAAATTATAATTGTTATGTATAAACAATAACAAGCAAGAAAGCTATTAATACCTCTACTCGTGTGAAATAAAAATTTTGAAGTAAAGTTAAAGGTTTCCCTAAAAGCTAAGTAATGAAATTTAAATTATTTATTAAATTTAGATGTATATAAAGTTTGTTAGAGAATACAATAGATGAAAAAAGTAGATGTAATATTTACTGAGAGCTTGAAGTGAACACTGCTTCAAAAGGGGATTGCAAAGTTTAGCTGAGGTAGATATGCTTACAATTCTAGTAATCACTTTACTTGAATAAGCTATTCGATTTAAAGCAAGTTTGCTTATCATTATTATTCCTATGAAAAAAATAAAATAAAAAGTAATATTACTTAAAAAATTAATTAATAATACTTTCACTTACGCTTTTAATGAAAAAGAGATCTCACGAAGGCTTACTCTCGCTCCCAACCACCACATAAAACTTCTATAATATCGTCACGTGACTTTTTTGTGTTAACGAAAAGTTCAAAAAATTTATATAATGAAAATTTTAAATGTTTTTTAATTTTTCAAAAAACTTTACTTTATTATTGATTATTATAGTTATTACAAAATACAAGTTATAGATAATATTAATTTTTTTAAATAGTATAGAAAGTTTTATAATAAAAATATCCTAATTATTTTAACTTTACTAAAATTTTCTTAAAAGTTTTACAAATATTTCATTTATTATTTTATACTACTTTTTGGTATTTTGTGGATGCAATACTAATTACTACTGTCAAATGACTTGAAAGCGCTTACACTGCTAAAAATCTAGCATCAAATGTTGTTTTTGATAGTATTTATGGAAACTTTTGTTATCTATAATATCAAGTTTACAGTTGTAAGCATTTTGATACACAGAATTAGATGAAAATAGAAAACAATTTAAGAGGCGCATCTGTGCAAAAGGATACACCTTAGTTGCTTGCCTTCTCCCTATATTTTTTGGTTTTTGTAATAAAATTTAACAATTGAACGGTAAAGCTCTATAAAGTGTAAGAACAAAAGCTGCTGCCTATAATAGAGGGCGCTTTGTGGACAACATTAAGGATGCTTTGTAAAAGACTTACTGCCCGCCACCGCAGCGTTTTGAGTTTTTCTTATTCTATAATACACCAGCGAATGATACGCCGATTTACTCGTTTAAAGTTTCGAGCTTTATTGTTATAACAATAAACTAGCCGCGTTCTTAAAGTGGTGCCGTCGTTCGAGAAAACTTTTAACGTGGAAATAAGCAAAGCCTTTTTACCACAAAGAAGCGTGCCGACCCCCACTGCTGCTAATCTTTAAGGCAAGACAATACAGTAGTTTGCCTCCCGCAAAATATCAGGAAGTCATCATTAACTATAAGCTATTTCGGAGGGTGGCAAGCCAATGTATATCTGCCGAAAGCAATTTTCGTTACGTATATGTGATTTGGATACAGCAGAACATTACATGCGGGTCTCTGCTTCAATCTCTGTCTTAGCTCTTCCCCGCGCCCCTCTCACGCCTTCAACCATGTGCACGTGGTTTGTGCGTATCGAAGCTACAGAGTAACCTTTATTTTATTCTCTTCATGTTATGTTCTCTTTTATTGTTAAATAAAGTAATAAATATGCATACAGGTTTTTAAAAAACTCTGTTATTTTAACCCATCTTCAAAGAAGTGACGACCTCTTGGTTAGATACATCTGTTGCTTGAGCCCAGATTCCCCCCCAATAGCTGAGTTAAAGAGAGCTGCTACGCGTCGTGAAGAGCAAGCACGTTGCCTTGAATACGGGGTTTGTATTTTAACCATGTCGACTCACATTCCTTATAAGCTCCTACTTTCACGGGCATTAGCTTTAATTATTTAATTTATAACACTAATCGGTCTCTTTTAGCGTTTTAAGCTCTAGACGCACTGGTCAATAGCTATAAAATTTACTTTTCCTTGAATCATGGTTTCGCTAGCTGTTACTTATTTTAATTCAGCAGCCTGTATTTTTGTGTCCGAGTTATTTTATTTTATAAAGTGTTGTAGGCCTTTATGTTAGTATTAATAGAACTTTGTAGATTGAGTTCTTGGTGGTAGATTAAGCTGTTAGCTTTATCTCGATGACTTTCGTACCAACTAGTACACTCTTTAGCAAAGAAGTGAGTAGTCAGATCAAAGCTCTCTACGTAATACGCGTTCAATTGTAGTGTTAACACTTAACTGTTGCCCGGGGTTGACTATTAAAGGCAAGCAAAAGCTCGCCATCGATAGATTTCTTAAAACCTTAAATATGAAAGCGATGACTTGTAACCTTGGTATCTTCCTTGCAAACATCGACTCTTTCTGTTTGCCAGGACCATGCCTGTTTGAGTATCAGCACATTGTACTTTGTATATAAGTTTCTTTTTTTATCTCATAAAATTTTTTTGAATTTTTAATTTAAAGTTTGTTTTTTTGGATTATTTTCTGTTTGAAAATTCTGTAATAATACTATAATTATAATATTTTTTTCTTTTACTATTAATAATATTTTTAATTGTTATTTTTGACTTTTTTTAAATAAATTTTTAATTTTTAGATTTTTTTTTTCCTGTTACTTATATCAGTCATTGCTCGTCCTCCAGCACGATTTAGGTAACTGGTGGTTAGTAAATACTCAAAAAGTGTTAGATAGTGAATGCAAGTGTTGAGCAGCTTTTAACTTTAAAAACAAACTGGGACTTTTTATCAAACTTAACTTATTAAAAGTTTTTATTTAATAAATAAAAATAATATAATATAATATCAAATTATTTAACGGATATATAAAAATTAGTAAGAAAAAGTAAATAAAAAAGGAATTAATTATTAATGCTATGCACGGGGGGAAGGATGTAGGCATTCCATGCCTTGTCGAAAGGCTTAATTACGCGCAGCGTTTAACTGTATTTTCACTTATTATTTATGCAGAATAATGCAAGATCTTGAAAAAGGTTTATACTATTTATAATAATAATTATTTTTTAACTTCAAAACTTATTATTAAAAAAAAATTCATTATAAAATAAAGTTTGCAGCTTAATAATTGAGAACACACAACTTGCTTATAGTGAAAAGTCTTCAGAAGTTGAAAGAAAAAAGGCATATGAAGTGCGTTATTAATTTTTTTTTTTATTTTTTAATAGTTTCTTACTTTTTTTAAGTTTTTAATGGAACATTCTAGTAATTCAAATTTTGATATATTGTTTCATCTTATTGAAACCTTATCGAAGATGACTTTGGATTCCTGTACTTTTTTTTACTTGAACACCTTTATTTACGACTCCTTAAGGTTTTCATATATTTAACTTTTTTTTTTTTGATATTTATTTTGATTTGTAGTTTAAAAATTACTTTGCACTGGCCAACTCTACTAAATGATCAAAAAGAACTCTATAAAAAGCAATACTTGAATTTTCTTACTTTGGCAATTATTTAATTTTCTTATAAATATATTATAATAATTTTTTTTATATTCTAGGTTAATGAAATTATTTCTTCTTTCATTTTACAAGAGTCGCATGTTTTATACTTAATTGAAAAAATTAATAAAGTATTTATAGAAGTAAGTATTTTTTCCGTTGATAATTGATACAGGAAATTTTTATTTTTAAAAAGTTAATTAAAAGAGAATGGCCACAAAACTGGATTCAGTTGATGCCTTTTTTAAATGAAATTTCTAGAAAGGGCGTAATTATAATTATTTTGTAAAACTACTTTTTTATTTTATTTATACTCTTTATAAACTGTACTAAATATCAAAATATTAAATATAAGGGATTTTCCTTGGAATTAGTGCTTTCTTGTTACCAGTCATTATGCGAGCAAATCTACGAATATGGAGATTCTCTAACAAAAGTTACTTTAAATAAATATATTTACTTTCTTTTTAAATTTTTTTTTATTTTAAATCTTTTTTTCTGCTTAATTTGTTTGGTACTTTTATATTTTTAATTATTTTCAGTAAATACATAATTTTTAAATTATTTTTATTAAAATAATTTTTTATAAATCTTTTTTTACTTAATTTTTTTTTGGGGCTTTTATATTTTTAAATTTTTATTAAAGTAATTTTTCTTTAAATCTTTTGTTTTTACTTAACTGTTTTTTGCTACTTTTTTATCTTTATATTTTAAATGAGTAAATTTTCTTTGAATCTCTTTTTTACTTCATTTTTTTGGTAAGTTTATATTAAGTTATTTTTATTAAATAATTTTTACTTTATATTTTTTTTAACTTAATTTTCTTAAGTACTTTATCATATTTTATTTATTTTTATTAAATTAATTTTTCTTTGAATCTTTTTTTAATCTTTTATTTACTTTTTTTAAATTATTTTTATCTAGTTAATATTTTTAAATTTTTTTTGGAAAATTTATTTTTATTAATTAATTTTTACTATATAATTTTTTTTACTTAATAGTTTTTTAAGTGCTTTTATATTTTCAAATTATTTATTTTTCTTTGAATTTTTTTTTACCTATTAGTTTTTGTGGTACGTTTATATACTGAAAGTTTTTTTTTAAAAAAATATCTTCTGCTGCTGCTTTTTTTAAATTTATATAAATTTTAATTGCTTAAGAATTTATTTATGAATTATTTTTTATTTTTTTTTTTAGTTTGGAATAAACCAATTAATATTTAAATACCAAAATAAACATACAAAAAAAAAGTTTTAAATGAATTTATTATATAAATTAATTTAAAACTTTTTTTTTAAATTTAAATATTAATAATTTATTTTCAACTTTTATTATATTTAAAAACTATTTAATTCTCCTTGACTATATTTATTTTTTAAATTTAAATATTAATAAATATATTTGAATTTTTATTTTCTATAAAAAATAATATTTAATTCTTTTTTCCATGTTAAATTTGTTAATTTGCTTTAACTTTTTATAATCTTTTTGCAGCTTTTTTTTGTAATCATAAAATTATATTTTTAAAAATAAAGAAATCTATAAATTTTAAGCAAATTTTTATATTTTTCTAGGAAAGAAGAAGAGATTTACTAAAAGGCTTGAGGTTTTTATTATTATTAATATTATTATTATATCATTATAAAAGAAAGTTTATTTTTTAAATAAATTAATAACCTAAGAAATTCATTATTGTTAAAGAAATTAATTAATATTAAATAATATAGCTTTTATATAATAATAAGTAATATTATTAATAATAATCATGATAATAATATGATATATTAAATCATTAAGAGAAAGTATTAAATAAATTATATTTAAAAAAAAATTATTTATTTAAAATGTAAACCAATAATTAAAATAAAAATATTCCAAATAGATAATCAAAAGTATTAAATAAAATATTTATATATAAACATTTATATTTATATGGAACAATAGTAATAATAATAGTAGTATTAATAATAAAAATATATTAAATAATTAATAAACGTATTATAGATTTTTTATTTATCAATAAATTTTTTTATTATAAAATAATAGTTTGCATGATATTTATAGTAGTATTTATAATATTAGTAATAATGATAATAACATATTTGATTAATCTGAAGTAATAATAATATGATAACACTAATACTATTAATATTAATAGTATTAACAACATTAGTATCGTCTTTAACATGTGAATATTTAGGAAATAATTATTAAAAATATAAAATAATAATATTTATTGATAATAACAACAGAAGTATTTATGTAATATTAACAATAGTATTACTACTACTAATTTAGTGATAATAATAGCAGTATTAATAATAATGGAATCATGATAACAAAATACTTGTTATAATAATAATAATAATAATTATAAAAGAGAACATCACACCTCTCTTATGGAGTTTTGCCTCCTTGTCATGTTTGTTTCCGTGCCGCTTTCACAAGTACTTTTACTTTATATATATAAAACTTATTAATGTATATTTATATTTTTTGTAGATATTTATAATTATTTATAAATATAAATATAATATAAACATTTTTATATTTATTTATTTTGCACACCTAATATCATATTATTATATTTTTATATTATTTTGTATATCTTATCATTGTAGTCTTTTTATATTTCTGTATATTATTCAGTTTTTTTATTTTTTTACAAATAGGAAAATTCGCATCACAAAAGAGTCGTGAAAAAAGTGCTTCATTTATTTCAAATATTATTCGAGCATATTAACTTCACGTGCATTTTGCTTGCCTTTATTTTATTGGTGTATATTTTTAACCACTCGCAACAGAGTCTTAACGGAGGAGTCTTTTCAACTTCTTTTTGCATTAACAAACAACCCCGAATTTCAAGCTGTTCGTTTTACTGATCATTATTATTATGTTTATTATAGTAATAAATTGTATAAAAGTATTGAATATTATTATATTTATTTATATATATTTTTTTCAAGTATATTCTTTATTTTTATTAATCTATTTATAATAATATTTATGTTTAAAAATAAAATAATAATAATAAATGAATATAAAATTTAGATAAATATTAAAAAATAATAATAAAGTATTAATAACTATTTATTTGTATTAATGTATTTATAATATTTATGTTTATTATTAAATAATAAGAAATAAATATAAAATTTAGTTAAATATTAACAAGTAATACTACAATGTTGATAAATATTTATTTTTATTAATACATTCATAATAATATTTAAATGTTTTTAAGAAAATAGTGATAAATAAATACAAAATACAATTAACTATAAAAAAATAATATTTAAGTGTTGACAAATTTTTTTTTATAATTCTATTAGTATTACTTTTTTTTATTATAAAGTAGTAGTAAAAATTTATTTAACATTTATATAAATTATAGAAAATAATAATAAAGTATTAGTAAATAGTTATTTCTTTAAAAATATTTATAAATATATTTTTATATTGATATGTTTTTAATAATTTAGTAATTAATTTATGCAAAGTTCATAATAAATTAAAAATAATAATAAAGTATAAGTATTGTTTTTTATAAAAATATATAAAGTGATATTTATTAAATTTATGATAAATAATTATAAAATTTATAACTAATTATTAAGAATCATTAAAATATTAATAAATATTTTTCTATTAAAAGAAAAAATGTAAAATTTGTAGTAATTATTTATATTTATATTTATATCTTATTTATTTTTATGTTTATATATAATAGTAATAAAATGAATATAAAGTTCATAATAAATTAAAATTATGATAATTCAGTATTAATAATAATTTATAATTATTATAATATTTTTATTTATATATATTTTTATTAATATGTTTTTGGTAAAATAGTAGTGAAATAAATATTAAATTTATAACAGTTACAAATAATAATTAAGCATAGGTTTATAATTAAATAGTATTAAATAAATATTAAGTTCACAATTACTAAAAATCAAAATTATATAATAATAAATATTTATATTTATATTTTTATATGTTTATGATAAAATAGCAATAATGTGAATATAAATTTTATTATAAATCAAATATATTAATAAAGTATTAATAAATATCTTTTACAATATATATTTATATATATTTTTATTTCTAATAATTACACGTTTTTAGTAAAACAATAATAATATAAATATAAAGTTCATAATATTATGAAAATAATAATAAAGTTTTAATGAAACATATTACTATTTTTTTAAGGAAGCTTTAGAAGCAATGATTTCATTTGTTACCAAAAAACGAGATAAAAATCAGCGATTGGAGCTTAATAGGCTTATAAATGTATTTCACTGTTTGCTTTTGTTAATATTTATTTTTTTTGTTTTTTAATAAATCAAGTCTTTTTTATTAATAATTTTTTTTTACAGGGTATTAATATTTATAGCGAGCCTTTTTATTTATTACTTTCTCAAGACTGTGAGTCGCTGGAAAATGACTCATATTTACTCATTAATCGCTTTGCTGAAGTATATTTTATATATAAAAAGTTCAAAATAAAAAGTTCAATACTATTTTAGCTTTACTATAGTAAATGGAATCAAAACATAAAAAAGTCTTTTTTTTTGCAACTATTTTATTTATTTTGGTATCTATAAGTACTTGAAACTTTTGACGACGCACGTGGTTGTTCCTGGCCGCGAGGAAAACTTTGTTAATTTTGAAACGTCGAGTTTGCAAGTGTAAATTTTTTACTGATTATTATTATTTTTACTATAACTTTATATTATTATATTATTATAAACTTTATAATTTAATAACAATTGACCTATTATAAAACTTTAACGTATTTTTGCAGGCAACTTTTGAGTATTTTTTCAACTTTTTACTATTTTTTATTTTCAATTTTTTATAAATAAATTTTTATTATTTGTATATTAATAACTTTTTATTATTATAATGAACTTTACTTTTTATTATAAAATTTTTTTGTAAGTTTTATTATTAAAAACTTTTTTCAAATTTATTTAATATTTTTATATCATATAAATATTATTATATACAAATTTATCTTCGTTTTTATATTTTTATAACTTACTAATATTATAATAATGAAGTATATATATTTTTACTTATTATTTTTTATAAATCACCATTTATTATTACTTTCAACTTTTATTTTATAATAATAAAAGTTTATAGAGTTTTTTTTATTATTTTTATATTTATTTATTTATTTATAAATCACAATTTATTATAAATTTTTACTTTTTTCTTAACAAAACTATTTATTATTTAACTTTTTTGTAATTAAAATATTTTTATAATATTATTTTTATACATAAATTTATACGTTTTTATATTTTTTATAATTTATTATATTAATAATAATAAAAGTTTAGTTATTATATTTATATTTTTATTTTTAAATAAAAAACTTTTTCTATAATATTATTTTCAAATTTTTGTATACGATATATATTTATAATTTTTATTTTATATAAACTTTTTACCAGTTTTTTTCGGCTTTTGTTCGCGCTTTTCGGTCATCCGTCGCTTGTGCTTTCCTCATTGGCTGTTCAGAGTATGACGGTTTGCTTGAAGGAAATTACAATCTTTCTTGTATTTTTTTTTAATTATTAAAAATGATTTTAATATTTACGGTATAAATATTTATTTAATACTTTTTTTTATTTTATTATTCTTTTAATAATTATTATTTTATTTTTTTACTTTTTATATATTTTTTATTTTTGTAAAAGGAAAAAAAACTACTTTTTTCTTTTTTTTATATTTTACTTGTAAGCATTAAGAAAATTCCTATTTCTTCGTATTTTTGTTATAAGATTTATAATTTTTTTACTTTTTATAATTATTACTAATTATTTTCTATATATAAATTTTATTTGTTATAGTGACGTTTTATTTTATACTATTTTTGTATTCCTTAAAGTTTTACTTTTTATTATGTTTATCCAAGTTCTATATATTATTTTTTGTAATTACTTTATTTGTTTTGCGTTATTATTTTTTTACGTTCTACTTTTAATTATTATTTTTGTTTTTCTAGTTTTACTATTTTTATTTTCATATTTTTTTATATTATTTTTACTATTATTATTAATATTTTATTATTAATTTTTTATAAAAGTTTTACTTTTTTTTATTAATAAATAATTTTTATATTATTTTTTACTATTATTATATTTATTATATTTTAATTATTTTTTCATTAATATAATTTCTTTTTCATTTTCTTATTTTTATATTATTTTTTTTTGTTTTACTTTTTATTTTTATTTTGTACACACTATATCTATTTCAATTTTATTACTTTTTATTAATATTTTTTTTTATTTTATTTATAATTTTTTGTAATTATTTTTATTATTTATATTTTATCATAATTGTTTTTACTTGCTTTTTATTATTATGTAACTTAAAATTTTATCTTATTATTATGTATTATTAATATTATTTTTTTATTTTATAATTTTTCATAACAATTATTATTATTAATTTAAAATTCTTTTAATAGTTAGTATTATTTATTTTTATTATTTTCCTGTTATTTTTTATTTATTAAAATTTTTATATCCTTGTTAATATTTTGCTTTTAAGTGGATTAAGTCGTTTGGATTTATTGAAAACTTTTTTACGAACTGCGCCGAAAAAGTTAACTTTTATTATATATATTTTCTTTTTTATTTATTTTATATTATTTTTAAAATTATTTACTTTTTATATAAATTTTTATTTATACCCTTTTATTTTATTTTTTATCATATATATACTTACATTATATTCATTTTTATATATATTTTATAATGTATTTTACTTTATATTATATATTTTTATTTTATCTGTTTATTTAATTTTGTATTATACAAAAAAAATATTTATATATATATTTATACTATATATTATATTTTTTACTTATTAAGCATATTTTTTATTTTACTTTATACATTTCTATATATATATTTTACTTTTTTCTACGTTTTTATATATATATTTTTCTATTAATACATTTGTTTATAATACATTAATATATTTTACTTTTTCTGGGTAAATTTTATATTTTCTTAAATTTTATCATTATTACTATTGATATAAAAATTTATATATCCTTTACTTTATATATATATTCCATATTTTTAATTTTTTTTACTTTATGTATATTTTTTATATTTTTTTATATATATTTTTTTTATATACAAATTTTATATTGTTCTAAAGTTAACTAAGTATTGTTTTATTACTTTTATTATTTTTTACAAAGATTTATATATCCTTTAACTATTTTTTTTGTATTTTTTATATAATTTTTCTTTTTTTATATAAATTATGTATTATTTTAAAAATTTATTATATATATTTTTTATATTTCCATGTTAATTATTATTTTATTTTATTTATTTTCTTTTTATATATAATTTTTGTTACGTTTTTAAATAGGTTGTACTGTATGTATTTATATTTACTTTTTATGCCTATTTTTATTTTTATATCTTTTTTTTACTTTTATATATTTTGTGTGAGTTATTATTATATTATTTAAACTATTTTTACTATATATATATAATTATAAAATAATATTAACTGGTTTATTACTTTATATATAATTTTTTTTTATTACTATATCATTTTATATATTTTTTTTTGGTTTTTATATATTCTTACATTTTATAGAACGTGTATCTAATTTTATTTTTAGTTAATAAAAAGTTTTTTATTTATATTTACTTATTAATAAAAGGCGAGCAGTATTGACTCGAAACTCACGCTTGAAAAGTTTGCTGAAAGGTTTATTATTATAAGAGAAACTTTTTTTTTATGCATTTCTTTCTATTCCATTTTGAATAAAGTAAAAAATAACAAAGTTTTGTTATGATTTTGTATAAAACTAATTTTTTTTAGTATTAAAAGTATATTTTATTTTTTTATTCTTAAATTTTCTTAGTATTAGAAATTTATTTATACTTTTTAATTATTATTATTGTAAAATAAACTTTTTTATTAAGAAAATTAATGCAGTTCTATTTGAGTTTAGAAAAAATATTTTCTTTATTAAATTATTTATTAAGTTTATAAAAAAAAGTTACTTTGTTTTAGAAAAATAATATTTATTATTATTATAAATAATTATTTATTAATAAAAATGTTTTAGTATCTGTAAAAAATATTTTATTGCTTTATTAAAATTTTTGTATCAGGAAAATTTTTTATTTCTTTCTATTTTTTTTTAAATAATGAGTTTTATTATAGTTTAATTTGACTATATAATTTTTTATTTAATTTTTTGTATTTGAAAAATTACTTTTATTATTATATTAATATTATTAAAAAAAATTTTTTTAATATAAATGAAGTTTTATTAGTTATAAAAAATGTTTTTTTTACTAAATACTATGAAAATAATTTATTTTGGTTTTTTTTTGTTATTTTTATTCTGAAATAAATATTTATAATAATATAAATCAAAATATAATTATAAGAATATATAAAAAAAATGTAGTAAATATAAATATATATTTGTAATAAATATAGTATTAAAAATATATATATAATTGAAAGCAATAAAAAAAATTTCATTTTCTCAACTTTTTTGTATTAAAAATTATAATAAATTTTTAAACTTAAATAATTTTTTAGTGTTTTTATAAAATTTTCATTTTTTTAATAAATTTTTTTAAATTAATTTAAATTTTAAAATGTTTATAAAAATTTTTTATTACGAAATTTTAACATTTAAAATTTTTATAAGAATTTTATTTTATATGTTTACTATTTTTTATTATTTTAATTATTATAATATTTTTCTTTTCTTTAGTATAATATTAATTTTTATTATATATTTTAGAGATTTTGAATCTTTCCAAGCTTTTTCTGATTTCCGAATTGTTTTTAAAAAAGTTTCAATTTTTTTTTTTGCTTGAATATTATTTATTATTATTAATATTTTTTAGGAAGTCCTCAATTTAATATCGATTATTGCTAGTTTTGAGGTTATTATTATTATTTTATTTTATTATATGTATTAGTAAATAGTAAATATTTACTTTTAGTTTAAAATATTTGTTATTAGTTTTTTTTATTTTAACTTAGTTATTATGAATTTTTTGTATTGTAGTATTTTATGATTTTTTCTTCATATTATTATTACATTATTATATTACTATAATAACTTTTATATTATCATTATATTTTATTATTTTTACTTATTTTTTTATGTTAATTTTTTTATAAAGCAATTTATGATACTAAAAAATAATTCCACTTTTCTAGAAATATGATATTTTTTTCTTTCTTAACTTTTTTTAACAGTAACAATTATTATTATATTTCTAATTAACAAATGTTTATGTAAAATTTATCATAATTTTTTTTATTACATAAAGAAAGGTAAACAATAATAATAAATTTACTGATAATTATAAATATTTTTATTTTTGTATTCATTACAAGTAGTTATTATTGTATATATAACCATTTATCTTTATGATAATATTATTTACGTAAGTAAAATATTAACTTTTATATTATTTTTACTTCGAATTATATTATTATTATTATTGAAAATATAATTTTTGTGTTTATTTTTTTATATAATTATTATTTTTATTATATTATTTTACTTTTACTTTTTTTTATTCTGCTATTTGTATATCAAAATTATTATTACTATTTTATTTTTAATTTTTTTTTAATCGTTTATTTTTATCTCAACTTTACTATTTTCTATTTTCATACTTTTTTGCTCGGTTTAATTTTTTTAATAATAATATTATCTTTTATATACTACTTTCTTGCTTATATTTACCTTTATATTATTATTTTCATACGTCTTTTATTTTTTGTATATATTTTATTTCGTATTATTTCATTTACTTTTATTTTATTATTTTTATATGAACTTTGTGTAATTTTGTCTATCTTTTAATTTTATTTAATAGTTTTATATTTTTTATTATATATTATACTTTTATATTATTATTTTTTATTTTTCTAACGTTCATATATATATATTTTTTTCATATATTTTTATTTTTATTTTATTAATTTTTTATGTAGTTTTTATATTTTTATAATATAATTTACTGTTATTTTCTAATTTTTATATGTACTTTATATTTTTATGCATATATGTTATTTCTTTCTAGCATTTTTATATTTTTATAAGTAATTTATTTTTCTTTCTGATATTTTTTTTTCTAATATTTTTTTATTTTTTATATGTATTATTATTACATTTTTATATTTACTTTGTTATTCATAATTATTATTATACACTGAATTAGTATATTTTCTTGCCTATATTTACTTTTATTATATACTTTATATTATCTTATATTTCTTTCTTTTTGTTTTTTTACTTTTCATATTTATTTTTTTAAAATATATTTAAATTTACTTCGTATAATATAAAAATTTTTAACTTTTTATATATAATTTTTATACTATTAATTATATTTTCTTTATACTTATTATACGTTTGTACATTCTTTATATTTTTTTACTTTTTACGTATATTATTATTTATATTTATATTTACTTATTATTATAATATTATAACTTGCATAAAGCCGCGCTTGTCCTCTCAAATTTCGAAAAAGTATATTTATTATATTTTTCAAGGGCTTCCGTTGCCTCGTTAGTTAATATTATTATTATTTTATATAATATTTTTATTTAAATAATATTATATAATATCTTTATTGATATATTATTTTGTTTATAAATATATTTTACTTTTCATTATTGTTATTACTTCATATTTATTTTTTTAAACGATATTATATATATATATTTATTAGTATATTATTTTTCTTATTATTATTTTAATATATTTTTTTAGTATTAATATTATTATAATATTATATATTTTTCTTAATATATTATTTTATTTATTATGCTTTAAAATACATATTTTTACTTATTATTATTTCAAATATATTTATTATTATAATAATATATTTTTTATTATTTACTACTTTATTTATTATTTTTTATAATATATATTTTTACTTTAAAAATATATTTTTTTAGTTTTTATTATTTTTATATATATATTTATTTTTATTAACTTTTTTTTAAATTTTCTCTATATTTTTACTTTCTTAATATTTTTTTGTACTTTTTATTATTATATTTTTTTTCCTTCTAATATTATTTTTAAAAGATATACTTTTTTATTATAATTATTTACTTATTTTACTATATTTTATATTTTTATGAATAATTATTTTTTTTATTTATTTTTACTTATTATTTTTACTTTTATAAATATATTATTATTAATAATTATTGTTAGATTGATTTTATTATTACTATTTATTTAAAGAAAACGCGAAAGACCAAGAAAAATTTTATGCTGATTGCAAAACTTCATGCTATATATGGAAAGAAGTTTTTACGAGTTTATATAGAGAAAAAAAAGAAGAAAATAGACAAGTTTCTTATATATATATTTTTTCTTATTATTATTTTTTTGTATATATATATTTACTTATTATTATTATGTTATATTATATTTATTTTTAACTTATTATCTTCTGTATATATTTTACTCATCACTTTTAATTATGTAATTTTTATATATCATTTTTTGCTTATTATCGTTTTTGCTCTTCACTTTTATAAATAGCATTATATATATTTTTACTTACTATTATTATTTGTATATATTTTTTTTCTCGTCATTATTATCAATTATATTATATATATATTTTTTACCTATTATTATTATTTCGTATACATATTTTTTTACAGATCGTTATTATTTATATTCTTTCTGATATAATTTTACTTATTATTATTTTATACTTATTTTTTTACTTCTTTTCTTTATATATTTTTATTTATTATTATATTGTATTTATTGTTTACTTATTAATATCTTATATTTATTTTTTTTTACTTACAACTATTTTTTTACTAATTATTATTATTATATTTTTTTTCCTTTCCGTTTTTATTAATTATATTTTCTAACTATATTAATTTTTTTTTATAATAATAATTATTATTATTTTAATATATTTATATTTTTATATATGTTTTTTTAGTTATTGTTATATATATTTGTTTTTACTTAAGATCCTTGCATAAAATAGGAGTGCAGTTGTATTATAAATGAGTGCTTTACTGAACTTCTTTCACTTCCGCTCCCCAGCGATCTTACTTATTGCAAAGTAAATAATGTTTTTTATTTTAAATAATGAATTTTTATAATAATAATAATAAATAAAAATAGTATTATTATGTTAAATATTTATTATAAATGTATCATAATTACATAATGAAATATTAATATTTTTATATTAATGAATATTTATAATAATACTGCATTAACTATTTTTTATAGTAGAATTAGCCATATTAAAAATAAGTTAATTGTAATAAATATTGATAAGGGTTATAATGAATTTAATTTAATGAAAACAAGTATATTCATAAAATAGTAATGTAATATACAATAATAAAAAAATGTATTATAATAAATATTTCTATTTAATTTATAATAATTTTAAAGGATATATATAATGATAAATAGTATTAATGAACTTTTTAATATATAATAATCTATTAAATATTTATATAATTAATATTAATAATAATAAAAATTAGTTATTAGTAGTAAAAATTGGTGATAACTTCAAAAAATTTACATAAAAATAATATTTTTTATAATAAATTTATAATAATTATAAAGAGAACTGTACAGTAGTATAATCAATTTCAAACATTAATAAAAAAATAATAATAAATTTATAAATTGTTTAGTATATCATAGAAATAAATTAATTGTAATAAATTTATAAAATAAAAAATTATAAAGTAATATAGAAAATATTAATAAATAGTTATAATAAAATTGTAATAGAAGTAATATTACATAATATATAAAATATTGATATTAGTAAAGTGTATAATATAATAAATTTATTAAATTTTTATAAAAAGGAAATTGTGATAATAAAGGGTGTATAAATATTACATAAATATTAATAAATTTTATAATAAATTGTATTTATAATATAAAAATTATAATATTAATGAAATGGGGTAATATAAAAATTGTGCTATTTTTAAAGAATTCTTAAAATAATATAAAAAATATTTATATAAATAAAATACAAAATATAAAAAATATTAATATAGTTTATTATATAACTGTAATGATAATACAGAATTCATAAAATTATATTCATATATAATAATATTAATAATAAAGAACTCATAAAGTAATACGTAATACATAATAAATAGGTGTAATAAGGTTGTAATAATAATAAAGAATTTTTAAGATAACATAAAAGTTATTAATTTATATTTATAGTAAAGTATATTATATAGACTATATTAAAATGTGTAAAAGAATTCTGAAAATTTTTTAAAATAATATATATTTTATTATAAATTTTTAATATTTTATATGAATTTATTTATTAATATAAAAAGTAAAAATTTTGCTAAATATGAAATTAGTTTTTCTATATGTAGACTTTATATATTTTTAATATAAAACCTTAAAAGTTTTTTATTATAAAAGTTTTAAAAAAAAAATTTCATATATTAATTTTTTTAATATACATAATTATTATCTTTATTTAAAAGTAAAAGTGTAACTATAAAAGAAATACTAGTGATAGTTTTTATGTATGTAAATTTTTATATATATATTTTTATATAAAGACGGTAAATGTTTATTATAGAAGAATTAAGATGAATAGTTTATGGTTATTTTTATGTAAAACGTAAAAGTTTTACGATAAGAAAATGACATTTTTATTATTTTACGTAAAAACGTAAAAGTATTATTATTATTAAAAAATAAAAAGAATAGTTTTTCTCTTATATAATCTTCATATTCCTTTTTATTATTATATAGTAAAATCAAAAGTTTTACTGTTAAAGAAATGATAAAAATAGTTTTTTATATATAAACAAAGTTTATATATATACTTAATTTAATTTTTCTCTAAAGTAGTAAAAGTTTTACTATTAAAGAAATGAATAATCATGTTATATATAATTTTATTATTATTAGTTTTTATGTAAAAAAGTAAAAGTTTTTTTTATATACGTAACCTGAACCTTTTTATTTTTTTATACTTTTTTTATACAAAAGTAATAAAAAAAAATATTACTTACTACAAATTCTTTATTTTATTTTTTATTACTGTTTTATTATTATTATTACTGCTATTATTATAATTATTATATATAAAACGTTAATGTTTTACTATTAAAGTAATGGTAAAAAAAAAAAATAAACAGTTTCTGTTATACTGAAAAAATATATTTTTTTCTATTGTAAAGTTTTAACAGAATATTATTATATTAGCAATTATGAAAAGTTTTCTAAAAATGTTTTCTCCTATTAACTTTCTATATATATATTTATAATATCTGTTATTTATATTTGCTTATTTTTTTCAAACGGAACGTTTTTATTTCAAGATAAAATAAGAAAAGTTATTATAATTAATATTCACTGGTTTACTTTTACTGCTAAAATATATATCTATTTTTTTAAGGCTTATTTGGATTTGTTCAAGCCGTTGCTTGAGAGCCGCCTTGTCGAATCAGAAGAAGCCGTTTTTAAATATATTAAATTGGTTACTCATCGATATTCTTATTAGTCGTTTAAATTTTAGTTTTAATAAAGTTTTATTGTTATAACGAGATTATATTTATTTTGTATTATTGTATTATTATAAAAGTTTAGCATATTAATATTTTCTTAGCAAATGTTTTAGAGTATTAAAAAAGTGTTATTAAATAGAATGGTTTGATTTCCTATTAATAACCTTTTTAGTCCTTTAAATTTCACTTAATATAGCTTTATTATTATACTCAGATTTATTTTTTCATCATAAAAGTTTAATGTCACAATATTAGTATTACAAAAATGTTTCCAGAATATTATTTAGTTTTATTAAATATATTGGATTGGTTACTTTTTAATAATTCTATTGATCATTCTGATTTTAATTTTATCAGTTTTATTATAATAAGGAGGGATTTTTTATATTTATATTTTCTTATTGTTATATAATAAAAGTTTGCAAAATCTTATTAGCATAAAGTTTTTTTAAAAAACTTGGATTGGGCACTTTTTAAAAATCTCATTGTCTTTAATTTTATGAAAGTTTTTTTTACTACAATGAGATTTATTATTTTATATATTTTTGTTATATAATAAAAGTTTAGCATATTATAATTAATATAACTTTTCAAAATTCTGAATTTTTTTTATAAAAGTTATTACTGTAGAGTATTAAGAATTTACTACTTTTATGTAATTTATATATATTATAGTTATTGAAATTAATAAAAAGCAAAAAACTTATTCTGACGGACTTTCGTGCTTATTTTAATAATAAAAAGAAGTCTCAAAAGAGTTCTTTTTGTATATTTTTTTCTTTTTTTTTTAGATTTTTTATTAATATAAACTTTTTTATAAGAATCTTATTATAATTATTATTATTATATAAAAAAAATTTACAACTTTTTTATTATTATATAATCTACTTATAATTATTATTATAAGGCCTAATGATCTTTTCATAGCAAATCATCGAGCTGCTATAATATTAATATATTATTGTTATATTTACTTCATTATTATTAATATTATTTATTTAATTTCTAATAGTTATTTTTATATATTTATTTAATAATTATCATTATTAACTTATTTTTAGTGTTATTAATATATATTTTTATTATTATTACTTCTTGTTATTAATTATTATTATTTTTATTATATATATTGACTACTATTTTTAATTATTATTTTTATTTATTCTATGGGAGTTTATTTACTTATTATTGTTATTATTATTACTATAGCATTTCGCTCGGAAGTATTGCGTATGTTTACTCTTGTTTTAAAATCATATCAAGAACTTCTTTTGGTTAACTTTTATTATATTTTTTTATATTAATAGTATTTTTTATAATTTTATATTTTATTATAATTTTAATTATATTTTAGATTTTTATATAATTCTACATATTTTTAATATATTTATTATTTTTTCATATTTTTTATTATATATTTATTTTAAAAAAATTTTTTTACCTTTTTTCAAAATATTATTTTTATATTTTTGTATATTTTAATAATTTTTATATTATATTTTTATTTCTAAATTTTTTTTCATTTTATTATTATAATATTTTCATTATATCATATTTTTTATTATATCATTTATATTTTTATATTTGTAACTATTTATTGTTATAATATATTTTTTCTAAGCCTCATTTAATGGAAGTTAATCGAATTATTGGAGAATTTATTTCTTCTTCCGTTTCCTTAAGAGAACGCGCTACTCTTTGCAATAACTTGCTAACTATTAAGTATCTATTATTATTATTGCTCTTTTATAAAACTTTTTTTATAATATTTTTTAATTATTTACTTTTTATGTTTTTTTATTTTGGTTTTTATTAATTTTTTATATTTTAATTCTTTTTATAATTCTCTAGAGAATCAATGTCATTAGTTTTATAATATCTACAGTTTATATTACTTATTATTATTATACAACACTTTTTTTTTTATAATATTTAGTAATTTAAGTTATTTTTATCTTTTAACTTAGTATTTTTGTTATTTTTTTTTAATAAAAACTTTTTTATAATAATAATTATTTTTTATATTTAAAAACTTTAAAGTTATTATTATTGCAATTTTGTATATACTTTCTTTTTATGTTTATAAATATTTATTATATTATTATTATTAAAAACATATATAATATTTTTTTAATAATTACTACTTTTATTATTATTATTATACTATTATTACTTTTATTATAATCTTCAAAAGTTTTTAGTAATTATTATTTTTTTTTGCAACCTTTTTATAACATTTTTACTAATAATTACTATATATTTCTGTTATTATTACTATTATTATTTTTTTAATAATTTTATATTATTTTTATTTCTATTATTAAAAACTTTTTTTATTTTCATTAATATTTCTTTTTTGTTATTATTATTATTTCTAAAATCGTTTATATAATTTTTTTTATAATAATAACAACTTTTTAAGTTATTTCTTTTTATTACTTTTGTAACATTATTATATTTTTATATTTATTATTTTTACTATTTAATTTTTTTATAATATCAACTTTTTTAATTCTTATTTTTTTTTTTTTGTAATAACTTTTTTGTATTATTACTTTTAAAACTTTTTATTATAATATATATTTTTTATAATAATTATTTATTTTTATTATTTTTAAACACTTTTCGATAATATATTATCAGTAATAACCTTTTTTAAGTTTGATTATCGTTCTATTATTTTTGCTATTACTAATAGTATTATTACTTTCTATAAACTTTTAATAATCTTATTTTAATATTTACTTATTTTATTATTTTTAATATAGTATTATTATTATAAAAAATGAGTACTTTTTTCCCATTTTTTTAATTTTTTTAAATGATATTAATAATATAAATTTTTTTATAATAATATTTTTATTAAACTTTAAAATTAGAATTAATATTATTTTTTTTATTAACTATTATAATACTTTTCCCTTTTATTTTTTTTATGAATAATAATATTATTATTTAAAAATAAAGAACTTTTATAAAAATTTTTATAATCTTTTCTCTGTTATGGTTATTATTTTCTCTAAATGGTAATTGTATTATTATTTATGTTTTAATCTTTTTTATAATAAAGTTCTTATAAAACCATTTTCTTGTTATTACTTTATTAACTATTCTATTAATTTTTCATGAATTTTTGAATAATAAAATTATCATAAAAATAAAAAAACTCTTCTTCCTTATTTTTACTTTTTTTCTTTAAAGAACTTTTATTATTTATTATATAAACTATTTTATAATGAAGTTTTTATTAAACTTTTTTTTATCGCTTTTCTCTTTTACTGTCTTTTTTTCTGAATAATATTAAAAATAAATACTTTTTAAATTAATTTTTTAAAAAAAACATCTCCCCTTTTATTATTATCACAATAATCTTTAGTCTTTTTTATTATGAAGTTCTTATATAATTTATCCTTCTTATTTTTATTATATTTATAAACTTCTTTATTACTTTTCTCCCTTTATTATTTTTTTCAATAATATTAATATATTTTTATTATAGAAAAAGAAAACTTCCTTTTTCTTTTTTTATTTTTTTTCCTAAATTATAATTTTATTATTACCATATACTTTTATATGATGAATTTTTATAAAACTTTTTTCTTCTTATTTTTAATAACTTTTATAATTAATTTTTCTTTTTATTTATTTTTTTTTTGAGTAGTAATAATTTCATTGTTATTAACCATATAAACTCTTACTTTATTCTTCTATTTGATATTATAAATTTTTTTTAACATAAAATAATAATATTATTGTTATAATAATAAAAACTTTTTATAATAAATTTTTAAGAAAACTTTTTTTTCCTTGTTATTATTATTATTTATTATATAAACTTTTATGTAATAAAGTTCTTACGAAACTTTTTCTTAGTATTTTTATAAAATATTATTAATCCTACAAACTTTTATTAATTAAAATTATTCATATTTTATTATTTTTTTAAATAAATATCCTATAAATAGAATTTTTTCAATAATAAAGTATTATTAAACGTTTTATTATTATTTTTATGATAAAAATTTTTATATAATGAAAATTTTAAGATTTTTTCTTTTATTATTATTATATAAAATACTTTTTTAAAAGTTTTTACAAAATTTATTGTTTTTATTAATTATAATATAAACTTTTCTATAATGAAGTTTTTAATACTTTTTCCTTCTATTATTTTTTTTCAAATAATAATATTTTATAAAATAAAAGTTTTTTATGTAAAAATTACTTTAAAAATTTCTTTATTATTACTGTTATAGATTTACTATTATCATTATTCTATAATAATACTTTTACTATTTTTAATAAGAAAGTATATATAATTTTTTTTATGAATTTTTTAAGTGCGTACGTACAGAATACGGACGAATGCCTCGTGTTTATGCTGGACCTTTTAGAGCCGGTTGTCTAATTTTATTTATTTCGCAATTTGACTGGTTTAATATTCTAATACTTATTCATGGTTGAGATTTTTTTAACAATTATTATTTTTGCTTTTTAATCAAATTTCGTTAGTTGATTGGTTTAAAATTTTAATACTTAGTTTTTATTGGTTAATTATCTGGCTACTTTATCAACATACTACGCTATATTAATTAATTTAATTATCTTAGTAATTTTTTTTAATGGTTTAAAGTTTTTTTAGCCTTTTGGTTTTTCATGTAGTTATTATTACTCTATTTGATTGGTTTTAATTTTGAAATTTTAAAGTATTTATTGTTTTTATGTCATTATTATTACTCTGTTGATTGCTTGAAAAGTTTTTTTGGATTATAATTTTTTAAAGTAATTATTATTGCACGCTATTCGTTTACTATAACTTTTTAATACTTGTTCGTCATTGGATAAAGTTTCTAAGCTATTTTTGATTTTATCATTAAGCAATTACGCTATTTAATTAATTTAAATTTTTAATACTTACTTGTCATTAATTGAATTGTTTCGCTAATAATTATGATAATTATTATCACTTTATTAGTTTTTAAACTTTTGGACACGCGAAGTATCAAGTTATTTACTTGATACTTCCCACTTTATTAGTTTTATTGGAACAGAAGATAATGAATTCAACTTTTTACTCCGTGTTTCGGTTTTTTCTAGATTAGGATTTGTTTATTTCTTTCATTATTTAATTTGCTTAAAAGGTCTTGGGTTGCCTCGATATGTTTCTTGCCGTATCAAAAAAAGGAATTTATTTTTATCACTTCGCCAATCAATGCTCATTTTAAATAAGTGCTTTCTCTTTTTGGCTAACTGCGTTACTTTGTAGGAAAAAATAACGCCGCACTATTGGCCGATCTTCGATATCAGCGCATGGCAGAGTGGCTTTTGCTTAATGTTACGGCGTTATTGAGCTGTCTGTCAGGCCTTTGGCGACAGGACCACGTGGAAACCGCCTTTCCTCGCAGCGCTTTGGCGCTTGGAGAGCACGACCAGCAGATTAAAGTTTGTGAGTAGTTTATAATTTTTCCTAAGCATATTTCTTACTGGTGACCCTATAAGATGGCCACGTGGTAGATAGCGGCTATTTGGATCGGGAAAATTCCGCTGTTTCTTCTCTTCGTCATTGGCTGGGTGATTATTATAATTTATTATTATTATTAAACAATAAATTAATTAGTAAAAACTAATATAAACTTTTTTCAGAACAAATTCGGGAGCTTTCTTATCGCATTCTCAATAATTTTTTTTCTTTTTCATTTTTCTATGAAGACCACTTTTTAGGGGTTTTGTTTTTATTATTTTTTATTATTATTTATTATTAATAAATGCAATTTACAATTTTTAATAAATTATTTTCTTTACTTTTATTATTATTATTTATATTTTATATTGTTTTATTTTTTTATTATTACTATTATATACTCTTTATTATTATTTATATTTTTTATTATTATTATTTTATAAAAGTTTTTAGTTTTATAATTTATTGTTTTTTTATTTTTATTACTTTTATTGTTATTTTTAAATTTTATTAAACTTATTCTTATTATTATCAATTATTTTTATATAATTTTCATTTTTTTATAAAATTTGTTATTTCCATTATTTTTATTGTTACTTTTTATAATTTATTATTTTTGTTTTATTATTTTATTTCCGTTATTTTTATTTTATTTTCTTAAGTTTGTAATTTTTTAATTTTTTGTTTTATAATAATAATAATTATTTTATTCTTCACATATTTTTATATTATTTATTATTTATTATTTATTATTTATTATTTTATTTTTTTCATTCATTATTTTTTTTCATTTTTATTATTATTTTTTATTAATATATTTTACTTTTTATTTTTCACTATAAATTTTTATTATTTATTTAATGTTATTTTATTTTTTAATGTATACTTTTTAATTTCATTATTTTTATTTATTATTTTTAGTTTCATTGTTTTTATTATTATTATTATTGTTTTTAGTATAAATTTTTTCATCATTTTTAATATTTTTTAATAATATTTTGTTTTATTATAACTTTTTATTTTCATTATTATTATTATTATTCTTTATGTAAATTATAATTTTTCATAATTATTATATTATATATTTTTTATTTATTACTAAATAATTTTATATAAATTTTATTGTTATTATTTTTTTATTATTATTATATTACTTCTTTTAATTATATTTTATCTTTCATTATTATTATATTTTATTTATGACTATTTATTTTTTATTGTAAATTTTTTCACTATTATTTCTTTATTGTTTTATTTATTCTTGAAATAAGTTTTTTATTTTTATCGTTATTATAATTTTCTTAATATTTTATTATATTTATACTTATTTTTAAACCTTTTTATATATTTACTATTTTTTATTCATCTTTTTATTAATAGTTCACACTTGTATACATGGATGATTATTTTTATTAATCCTTATGTATTTTGTTTTATTCTTATTTTTTACTTTTGTTTTCATCGTTTTCATATTTTCCTTAAAATAGTATTTTACTTATTATTCTTATTTATAATTATTATTATTATATATTTGTTTTTACTATTATATTTTTCATTCATCGTTTTTGTTATTTTTTAATATTATTTTTATTTTTATTATTAAAATTTTTTTATTTTATTGTTTTATTTTTTATTATTATTATTTTTCATCGTTTTACTTTTTAATATATCAGTATTTTAGTTATAATTTAACTTTTTTCTTCTTAAATATACACCTTTATTCATCATTTTATTATTTTTCAACTTTTATTTTTATTATTATAATTATTTAACTTTTTTATTATTTTTTTATTTTCATTATATTTATTTTATTTAATATTTAATGTTTTTTCTAAGATTATATATTCTGCCGTTTCCTGCGACTTCCAGTTTACTGAAGCGCGCCACTATAAATACATTATTCGTAATTTTCATTATTTTGTGAAGTTTATTAAAAAAAATATTAAAATTCAATAAAAAAACTGATTCTATAGTGCACGTGCTTCACCCACTTTTTGCCGAATGCTCATTGGAGCTTTGGACCCGTTCAGCCACGTGTTTGTTTTTTCTATTATTTTTATTATTTATTATCATTCTGACTGGCTAGCAGTTGTCGTTCAAGTGGTACAGCTACTTTTTAACGCTTTGGAGTGCGCGTGGCACAAATTTAACCAACTTTCCGCCAACAATAATGATGATAATAAGATTAGTGAAGTACTATTCTTTTTATAAAATTATTTATAGTGCATATTTTTATTTTTTTGTATATAAGGTTTTATATAAAACGTTGTTAAGCGAAAATACTCTCATTTTTTGCAAGTGCTTATCAAGTGCTCTCGTTGATGGTTTTATTTTTTTTATGTTTTTGTATATTTTTTATGTCTTATTTTTTATATATATGAAAATATAAAAATTTTTTTTGGGTAGAAAATGAAGTTATTAGTGAATATATGAAATTTGCAACCACTGAAAATTCTTTATTTCATCTTTTTAGTCACGTGGTGCTCTCGAGTCTACTTTGGCCTGATAAAAGTTTATTTATTAAAAATAAAAATAAAAAGTAAAAATAGTAAAGTATAATAACAAGATAAAATTCACAAGAGAAAAGTTTAATAATGATATTAATAAACTTAAAGGCGCTGCTTACTGGAGTGCTCGTACCGGCAGCGCATTGATCCGATTCATATTAGAGTCAAACGCTCATTGGCTAGTTCCCGCTTATTTTCGAGCCATTTTAAGCGTATTTTACTGGATATTTTTTTTTTTGCGATATGAATGATTTGCCTAATAAGACAGTCTTATAAAATTCACGGAAACGAGGAGCAAGTGGGCCGTTATCTTATTTCTTCGCTTTTTCTTATACATGAAGTATTATTATTATTTATTTTACTTAAAAATTCTCATTATAATTATTATTTATTTTCATATTTTTATTACTTACTTTAATCATTATTTTAATTATTATTATTTATAATCAGCATGCAAGTCTTCTATTTTTTAATATTTTAGAAAAATACGGCTTTACAGTTGAGCAAATAAAAGTTTTTATATTTCTTTTAAACAAACTATATCTTTCAACTTTAATATAAAATATTTTATTTTGTTTAGCATTTTGATGAACAAATAAAAAAATTATTGATAAATTCCAGCAAAAGGACGGGAAGTATAAAGCTTTTTAGAGAATTTTTTTCTCCTCTACTGAAAGTAATAATATCTTACCAATTTTTTTAATTTTTATTTTATATAGTTTAATATTTATGAAACTGTATTAATATAAAGTAAAACTTTTTAAAGAGTCAAAAAAATTTAAACTAAAAAAAAATAATTTTTATTTTTATTTTTTAATATTTTAATACGCATATAAGCTTATAATTATTGAAGCAAAAAAAAATAATTTTTCAAGTTTAAATTTTTTTAAAATAAAAAAAATTTGAATATTTATTTCTATTATTATTATTTTTATAGAATTTGATTAGTACAAAGTAAAAGTGTTTAAAGATTTTAACTTTTTTCTACTGGAAGAAAAAAACTTCAAAATTTAGAATTTTTAAAAATAATAATTTTAAATTTAGTTATTTTTATATTTAACTTTTTCAAATTTTAAGCAAAAAGCTGAAAGTATAAAAATTATTAAAGAATTTTTCTACTACAAGTAGTAATTATTTTTAATTTAAAAATTTTAATTTTTTTTAATGGTTAAAATTTATATTTACTGGTTAAGAAATCTATAAAATTGTGGAAAGATTTCTATTTTTCTTTTCGGAAGTAATAAAAAATTTTCTAATCTTTTTAAAAAAAAATTTAATTTTTAAAAAAATCTATTTTTTCAGATTTTAATATTTCTCCACTGGAAATTAAAACAAATTCTGACTAAAATAAAAAATATATTATAAAAATAAAATTATTACTAAATTATTTTTATATTATTATTATTATTTAGAATAACAAACTTTTTTAATGTCCAATTTTTAAAAAGAAAATTCAGTTTAAATTATATTTTTATCATATTTTTCTTTGTTTTTCTTTATATCAAATTTTTATATATATTGAAGTAAAAAAGAAGTTTATTTTTTACTGAATTTACCTTACTACTGGAAATTAAAACAATTTCTAATTAAGGAAAAATTATTTTTTTAGTTCAAATTAAAATTTTTCTTTATTTATTTCTTTTATTATACTTTATCGTTTAAAAAATAAAAAACTTGAAATCTGTTTAAAAAAATTTTTTTTAAAATTTGGATTTCAGAAAAAAAATAAATTTGTATCACTTTTATATTTTTCACGCCTTTTTTATTAAAAATTTATTTTTGCATACCAAAAAAATTGTTAGAGTTCTCCTCTTCTAAATAAAGTTTATAAATTTAATTTATTAAAAAAATATTTTTACTTTTAATTTTTTTAATATTTTTTCTTTATATTAAAATTTGTTTATTGCTAAGTTAAATAAGTATAAAAATATTGTAAGATTTAGATAATATATTTCAAAATCTTAACAAAAATAAATAATTCCAATCATTATTATATTATTCACTCTTTTTTTTACTAAACTTTTTTTTATTGTTGAAGCAAAAAAACTGAAAGTAAAGGAACTACTTAAAAATTATATTTTTTAATTTTTAAGTATTCAAAAAAAGAAGTTTGATTTATAAAGAAAATAATTTATTCATTTTTTTTTTGTTTCTATATTCTAAATTTTTTTATAATAACGAGTATTTGATTAATTATTAAACAAAAATATCATAAAACTTTTTTAGTTATTTTTTTTTCATCTCTACTGGAAGTAAAAATAAATTTTAATTGAATTTTCTTAAGTTAAACATTTAAATTTCTTAAAATTTTTTTTTTATATTATTATAAACAATAAAACTGAAGTATAAAACTTTTTAAAGCTTTTCTTCTTCTTTACCGTAAATAAAAAAAATTAAATTAAATTTTCCTCGAAAAATTTAATTTTTAAAATAATAATTTTTTAATTTTTTATTAATTATATTTTTTCTTCATTGTTTTTTCTGTTTACCATTTCTCTTTTATTTTAAGCAAAAGTACTACTAATACTTTAGTTTTACTCTGCTGATGAAAGTATATACTTTTTTTAATTTAAAAAAAAAAAAATTTTAAAATATCTAAATAAAATCTTCTTTTATTTTATATTTCTTATTCTTATTTTTTTTTAGCAAATTTTTTTTTTATCGGTGGTAAAATAAATTAATAATTAACCTTTAAAAAAAAATTAATTTCGTAAACAATTTAATTTTTTAATTTTCATTTTGTTAATTTTTTTAAGCCTGTTTAAGCATAAAACTTCAAAACTTCTAACAAATAATTTTCTTATTATTATCTGAAAAAAAATTTTTTTTAAAATGGAATTATATTATTATTTAATTCTTGTTTTTTATTATTAAAATTATTTAACTTTTAAGCAGAGTAACTATTAAATTGTTATTATATATATATATATTATTACTCAAAGTAAAATTTTAATTTTTCAATTTTTTTAAATAAATCTAATTTTCTATTTCTTTATTTTTACTTTAATTATAATTTTTTATTATTATCTTTACTATACTTTTGTAAATTTTGAGCAAAAAAGTTACCAAAGTACTAAAAGATATTTTTTCTTTTTTACTGGAAGAAAATTTATTTTCAAGTTATTACTGAAAAAAAATTATTTTTTTTGTTAACAGTTAATATTGGTTTAATTATAACAACTCTCTTTATGGTTCTATTCTTAAACTTTTTTAAATTATAATATTTGTGCTTATTTTATTTTTTTAGTTTTTTTAATTTATTTTACTTATTACTAAGTTATTTCTGTTTAATTTTAATTATTATTTTCACGATGCTTTTTTCATTAAACTTTTAGTTTAGTTTTAATTTTTCTTAATAATTTAATTTTTATTTAATTTTTTTTGATTAATAATTATTATTATTATACTTTTTTTAATAGTGTAAAGTTTCTCTTCAAGGCAAACTTCCAACTTATTATGAAAACTGGCAGTCGTTCTTTTTTTGTACAGCAGAAGGTGAAAAAAAATTTCACGAGAAGCAAAATCGATTGAGTGAAATTGAAAATCTTGGATTATTATTTAAAGAGGAGCCGTAAAAGAATTTATTTTAATAATAAAAAACTATTAAATCAATTTTACATTGTGATTATAATTTTTACTTTTATTTTTGTTTTTTAACTAAAATTTGTTTACTTGCTCAAAAAAATTGACAACGTGTTGTTTTTTATTGTTGTTGTTGAATTTATATATAACTTTTATGAAAATGAAGAAATTAAAAATCATTATGACCCGTTTAGCTCGAAGTTGTATTAATACATCTCTAGTTATCGTGGATTTTATATGCAAGTTATCTCTATATCAATTTATCAAGAAGTTCTAAAGTATTTTTTTTTGAAGTGGTTAAAAGTGGAACATGGAAATTGTAAAGTTTTAATTTTTATATATTGTTATTATGAGTTTATAATTCTTAAATAAAGCAGAGAATTTTATTAAAAAAGGAAAGTTTCCTTTGGTTATTGTTCTTCTTATTTGTATCTAAAAATTAATTCCGTTAGATAATTATATATTTATTATTACTGCTTTTACTATTGATATATTATATATATATATATATAATTTATGCATAAAAAGATATTGCAACTTGTAACTCGATGAGTTTTTAAATTTTGCGGCCTTGTTTATAGAATGAGCCAGTTTTCTAGGAAGTGCACACGTTATTATATTTTCTGTAGAATTTATTTTACCCTTTCTTTGCTTGTTGTTGTCCGGTCGGTTTAGTGCGACTGGGAGTCTATAGTAATCAACTAAGTTTATAGTGCTTTCTGGTAATTCGACTTTCTTGTACCTTATTACTTTATTTTCTTCAATATACTTTATATCTATATTATATTACTTTGCTGTCTATAATATACAAGCTCTCGAAGATTTACAGCCTGTGATATCGCTAGTTAACCAAATCTTAGATTCGTGAGAGTGATCCTTATCGTTAATTAAAAATAGGTAAAAAGCATAACTGAAATTATTATTTAGAATATTATAACCAGAAAAGGTATTTAAAATGAGTTATAAAGAGATTCGCAATTGGCAAAGAAATATTAGAGAGAGAGCGCTAATATCTTTTAAAAGGAAATTTTAATAAAAATAATTAAATCAAATAAAAAATTTAATAAATTCGAATTCCTAAGTTTAACTGAGTACCTACAACTACATGACTACTTCAAGATGAGTCTTCAGACCTTTAATGTCAGGGCAAACTCATAATTCTATAGAACTTTATTTTGCTTTCTCTTCCAGTGTTACGTTAGAGACGCTATAGTTAATCGCTAAGGACGACATGCTAGAACTGGAAAAGACATTAAAAATAATAACAAATTTGTGTGCTTTTTTATAATTTTAATTCTTTAAATATTTTTTATATTTTACGAATTATCGTATATGTAATTTAGTTATTGGTGCTGAATTATTAATATAAACTTAAAGTAGTTTTTTTTAATATAATATTACATATAAAAACTTAGCAGAAAAGTAAGAGCCATTTCAACTTAAGTACTCTGTTTAAAAGAAAAAGAGAGCTAAACAAAAAGGATATTAAGTGATTATTTTCATAAATTACTTGAATTTGCAGTAATTCTGTTCGGAATGTTTCTTATTTTTTTTGATGGTATTATTTTAAAGTTTACTTTTTTATTGAATTCGTAGCAAAAAGAATATATACTCCTTTTTTAAATATTAATTCGTTTTTATTATTTAAGTCTTTTTAAAAAAAAAACCTAGCCTTTTATGATAAAAGACTATTAATATATTTTTTAATGTTAATTATAAGGTTTTGTAAATTATATTTTTTGTAATTATTATATTCTATATTATTTTACTTTATTTATTAAATTATTAGTTCTTGCTATAATTCTGTATGATTTATAATAGATAAAGAGTACAAATTTGATTCAAAAAAAGGAAATTAATAAGAATAATAAAAATATTTTTTTTAGCATAAGAACATCGTTGTCAACGTAGGAAAAATTACAATTTATTTTAAAGGAAACTACACAGCTTCAAAAAATTAAAGTAAATTAGGTATAGCTTAAAAGTACTATAATAATAATTGAATATAATACAAAAGTGATTTAAAAAATTTTTTTTATAAAATAAATTACTATAGGAAAAAAAAAATTTAACTCGAAACTTATAAAAGTAATAAAAGCTTCTATATAAATTTTTTAAAAGGTACTGAAAAAATATGTCTTTTGAGCCGCTTGAGTAGCACAACAAGCTAACAAGTAAATTGTAAAAAAAAAAAGAGGAGACAGATTATTTATTTGTTATAATTTTTATTTACAGTTATAAATAAAAACTTCCTGTTCAAAAACCAAATATGTATTTGTTTATCTTACAACGAATAATTTTTGGAAACCGTAACTGACATACGTATAATAGATAATAGTATTACTGATACATATAAACACTGAAAGACAAATGTCAAACGTAATAAATACAAGAAAATATTTTATGCAAACAACCAAAACACACCTCAGAGTTTTCTTAAAAAATACACACAACGGGCCTCACTAAAGACCCCCAATCTAATGATTTATGAATAACTAGAAATTTGCTACTAGAAAGTCGGATTTTTTTTAAAAATAATTTTTACCAACACGTATTAAGCAAAATTTGACCCTTTATTCTTTGGAAAAGAAAAATTCTAAAAATTAATCTAACTTAATCTCAATAATTTGCGAAGACGTCGAAAAAAAATGGAGCACAAACTGCTTAGTTTTGCATTAAATATTATTGTGAATCTCTTTATTTATTTTATATAAAAACATTTAATTATTTTGTTTAGCCGTCGAAAAGGTGCGTGTAATTAGAGTATGTATATAACTTCTTGAACCCACATGTTTAAAAGAAGCAGTAGTTGCACTAGAAAAGATCGTCACGCAACATGTCGCTGCCAGCAAATAATGTGCGTCGGCCATTGATCGCTTGAATTCGCTAAAGTGTCATTGTCTTTTCCAAGAAATCAGATGGGTTAGTAAAGAGCGTACGCACATATTTCGCAGCCGTTTGATGCGCAGAAATATTGTTCTTCTTGGTTCAAAGCAGAGGTAGAGAGGGGAATTTACCCCAATGTATTAAAGGTTTCGCTTATGATCATTAGGCCTAAGTTTTGACCTGAGAGACTTTTTTTAGCACCGTAAGAGGTTAAAACACTGTCGGTTGCTTATAGGCCAAGACCCTTCGTAGTAGAGTCGCCATCACCAATTTAAATCTCGAGAAACTTTCAAAGCAGACCTGACACCCACCCCATCGACCGTGGAGCTTTCTTCCTTATTGGTAGTGCTGGAGTCGCACCAGCTAACAGCCTCCCCCCCCTTAGCTTCGCCCTTCACTTAACACCTTTGGGTGTTAAAGGCATAGACAGTGCGGTGCTTCTTGTAATAAGATCTACACACTTCATAGACACATTAGAAAAACAGTTGATAGCATTGAAAGGCTGAACTGCGAAATTTGTATAAAGCGGCTAATGAAAACTTCTTTTTAACTCTTTCAAGCTTATTAAAACTTTTATCAATTTACCGCAGTTTGGCGAACTCTGTAATGCGGCTATATACGTCAGCTCACCAATAAAAAACCATTTAGAGGGCAATATGGATTACTAGAATTTTATTTTGTTACCACACGCCCACTACTCCGCAAAGCACCTTTTGCATTTTGTAAAACGTGTAATATTTCCCACCAAGCCAAAAATTGTATGCCCATCTAAAAAGAAGGCAAGACGCCATATAACCTGTTTCCCTAGAGGCGAGAAGGTCTTTGTTCGCCCCCGTCATGTTTTCTGCGGACAAGTTACATGTTTAGACGTGCTGCGTACCCGCTATTTCCCCGAGTCGTTTCTGCGTGGTCATGTATAGCGCATTACGACGGCAATCTGTTATGACTACCACTTCTCTGGAATGTGTACTCTCGGCGTTGCCGTTCCCACCCAAAAAAAATTACGATATTTCAGTCCTTCTGAACAGACCCCCCCGTACACCCCATTATGCCATAATCACGCTAATCTACGCGTCAGCACTAACAGTACTCTTGATCTTATGGAATACTCATCAGCCGGTGTTCACAGTGTAACGTAATGACTAACGCGGCCGAGAGAAGTTTTTATTCCCGGCTACACTCGTTTCTGTCCTTTTCTTTGAGGGGATGGAGCCCTAGAGCCCTCAAGAAAGATGCTTCTGTAAAGTACGAGCGCTACACAATGTGTGTAGGGTTTAGCGTGTTGCAAACTTACCTAGTGCTGGCGTTTGACGCGAGCTCTGCAAGTACTACAAAGGACAATTCAAATGGGCATAGCAAACCATTAATAAATATGATATACTGTTTATTATGTAAAAACGAGTTTACTCTATAGAAACTACTCAACGTTGTTACTGAGATTGTACAATTTACCTTAGAACTTGCCCAGCATCTGCAAAAGTAGTAATAGTAACAATATTTAAAAGGGGTGCTCTTAAGAAAAACGAGCGAGCCGCAGTTTACTTTTTTTAAATAATATACTGTAATATGATGGTCACTTAGCTAAATTTTGTATCTTTTTTTTTAAAAATTAAGGTAAATAGTAATTTTTTAAAGTTAATATTTGATTTTACCCAAATGTTTCCTTTACGAATAAGAGTTTTTGTTCCAAAGTCTAAAATTTTATAAACTTAATTTACTGTACTTTAAATTTTATATTAAACTCGTTTATAGTTCTCAGCGTACATAGACAAAATATTTAACAAACCTATAACTTCAGTGCAATATATGTTTTTGAACAATCTAAAGAAATTTTGTAACCGAAGTATTCATTTATATAAAAAAAGTTAAAATAGAAAAGTTATCAGTTCGTTTAGTTTGTGAGTTATATGAAGCGAGGCAACGTTTACTTTAGTCAAGCTGACTTGTATATTTAAATTTTTTTTTGTATAATATAATTATTAATATTTTTTATAATTTAAAAGTAAAAACTTTAGTGTTTTGTGCCTCGCCTGTTCATTTTATCGCTAAAAAAAAGGAGTAAAATTTTAAATTTATATATATATAAGCTATGAAAACTAAGGAAAAGCTGACCTTTTTGTTAATATATAACCAACTTATTAAAACTTACAAAATAATTTTATTCGAGCTAGCTGAATATTTCTGACTATAATAATAATGCTTTAAGAAAAATTTAATTGAATTATTTTTTATGGAACAATCCTGCTCCGTAAAAAAATATAAATATACTTAATTCCTTTTGCTCCTATTTTTCGTATGTAAATATTTGTTTACTTTTATTATAACGGTGTAGCGCTATTATAGATAAGTTTTTAAAATTTAGAAAATTCTATTATTATGTGAGTTAGCTAAGTAGTACTGACTATAATAATAGTAAATAATGCTTCTAAGTAAACTTAAATCTTGGAAACTATTTTTTCTGGAACAACCCACCCCTCCCCCTTTTAAAATAATTATAAGTTCATTTATTTTCTTTTGTACTTAATTTTTTAAAAGTAAATGTTTGTTTTACTTTTATTATAAACGGTGTAGCGCTTATTCATATTATATAGTAGTAAGCTATACTACGCTGCTTTCACTTATTCTAAGTTGATGTACAAAGATAAAAATATTAAATCTTTTATGAAAGTTTATTATTAATTCTTTTTTCAATGAATTCTGACAGTTCCCTATGACCATTTAATGCCGCTACTTCTGCCACGTTTTTTTCATTCTTAAAAATATTTTTAATAATTATGATATTTTTACTATTTCTTAAAATAAATAACTCAAAAAGCACTTAACTAAATTCAAAGCAGCGGGATCAAATCCGGCCTTTAACAAAAGAGAAACAATATCACTGTTTCCTTGTTCAGCAGCCCAATGTAGCATAATTTTGTCATACTTTATATATATAAATAATTATTGCGAAATTATATATAAAATTGGTTATTAGTATGAAGAAAGGCTACCAAAAAAAGTTCACTGTTGTATTCAGGCTTAAGTTTTGAATTAAGTAAAAGCTCAACCACTTTGGTGTGTCCGCAAAGCACAGCTGTGTGAATTGGTAATAATCCAGCCTTAAAGATGAGATGACTAAAATTTTATAATATAAAATAAAGATTAAAATTTACCGAAGAACGGATAGTTGGACGCAACCCTTTACTTAAAAGAAACTTAATGAGTCTTTCATTTCCGCCGTGCACGGCCCAGTGAAGAAGAGTTCTATTATGCTAAGTTAAGCCCTAAATTTTGAGGTAAAATCCAAAATTTACGTGAACAACCTTGTCTACTATATTAACATCGATATTTTTTTTCTTTTATAGTTTTTTCTAAAGAGGAAATGTCGCCAACTACTACAAAATTATGAAGCTTCCTTAAAAAAATTCCTTCTGACATTTAAAAAGTATACACAAAATAATTCGCATGGCGAAGGATCTATACTAAACTATAGCGGATTGTCGTGGGGCGTGAGAGTACACTCGGGGTCTGCGCCCCAAACGTCAGGCCAGAGAGCCTAAACGCGGTGCAAAGTCTTGCGGTTTCTCAGCGTTTAAAATCCTGTGTATTATCATATTACAAGCATATTAGTCTTAAAAACTTGAGGGCTGCGCTGTCAGTGATATATGAAAATAGAAAAAATAAGTTATTAAACCGATTAGGGTCTACCACAGCTACTAAAACCGACGAAATAATAATCTACGCATTGCCGCAGAGGAAGGCTCCAGGTATCGAGAGCATCACCATTAAAATACCGAAAGAAGGGCCGTCATTGACGCTGAGTTTACTATGTTGCCTTGCATACTATGCAATGTCGCTTGACTGTTTGCCAAAGCGTTAAAATTCGCTACTACTGTGAAGTTTTTCAAAGAGTTCGCGGAACCGTTATTGTCCATTAGGCTGCTATGTTACGACGCACCGAATAAGATATTACGGAGATATGCGATAGATTGCTTAAATTTTAGTGAAGTACTCTTGTGCTTCATAGCTTGAACAAGCTTGCAATGTTAATTATAGAAAATCTTGCAAACCGTGTTCCCTGGCCATCTCCAGGTTTGTGGCACGCAAGCTCAATTGGCATGAGTGGGAGCGGCTCACGAAGTTCCCTAAGACTTATTGAAAAACCGTGTCTTGCAAAAAAAGCTGTGCTATACGCTGTCATCGCTACAACCGCTAAAACCAGACGTTTCGAAGAGTTCTCTACTTTCATCGTTATGCAAAGGTTTACGATGTCTTCGTAAATCTTAGACCAGCTGCAACGCTTGCTAGCTGGTGTCACTAACGGAAGCGTGACTTTCAACCTTACGAAAAGAAACCGCTTTTTATTTTTTTAAGCAAACGTTACTCTAGGGCCTATGAACCCCTCAGAAGGGAGTTTTCATAGTCCACGGCGGTAGAGGCTGGTGCGCCTTATATTTTACGGAATGTCGCCCTTTGCGATGTTCTAATTATCCTTTAATTGTAATGGGTTCTTCCTAATTGCAGCAGGCAATGCTTTTAATATGCGTGGCGCATAATCACCGACATCGACTTCTTAGAATTTGCTATAAATATTTAACTTAGATACTTAGCGGTTTATATAAAATATACTTATATATATTGAAAACTTAAACCACGAAACTTCATAACTACTGGCTATGTATTACAGACTCTATATATCTTTATTATATATTTACTTGGTAATTTTTTTTAATTTTTACCAGAAAATTTATATTTCCTTAATATTAATTTTGAACCCCCTCCCTGAAGATGGGCTTCGAGCAGTTAGGCTAACTTATTTACTATGAATGAAGAACTCAGAAAAGAGTTAGATCATAAGAGCAAAAATTTCTTTAAGTTACTAAATCACACAGGATGTAGTTAAGTCTAGAAGACAAATGATTCTTTTGATAGTATAACTAACAATAATAATGTATGTTCGGCCTGAAAACTTCTAGATCAACCAATTGCATTTATAGTGACACTGGAAGATAGCGAGACTTCAAAGGTGATCACAGGTGAGTCTATTAATGGTGAAACAGCTAGTTTTAATAATAGTAGTAGGAGTAGCACTAATCTTTTGACTATTAGTGCTCATAAAGGCGTCATTAATAATAATATGACTGTTAGCGACTATTAAAAATAATGTATACAGCTAAAAAAATAAAATTATTAGTAATAATAAAAATAATAAGTATATTCCTTGTTATATAAGTAGAAATCACCATAGTGGTAACGATAGTTTTTACTTTCTACTTATCGTTTTGCATAAAACTGAGTTGTGTTTAAATTTTCGTACGTCTTTTAATATATATAATTATTTATACTAAAAACTTTTACGTCGGTTAACTTTATATGAAGCCCACTTCTAAATAAAATTTTCATATGAGCTACTTTTATCAGTTTAAAGATTTCAACAGACTAAAATAATAATGTATAAAAATAAGAATTTCTAGTAAAATTAAGAACAAATTTTAAAAAAAACGAAATAACCAATTATAAATTTTAATTTAAAATTTTATTAGTATTATTAAAATAAAGGAAAAAAAAAGAGTAAACTCTCACAGTAAATAATAATAAACATAAAGAAGTTTTCCAATTCTTTTTGAAATGCTTGTAACAATTTTTTAGTGGTAGTTAGGCAAATCTTTACAAAACGTTTTAACTAAAAGTACTGTTTTAATTATTCCACTTAAACTACTTTTTTTTAATTGATAAGAAAACCATGTATTTTCTATTTTCAATCTTATAATAATATAAATTTAAGGTTCAATAAAAATTTAAGCAATAATTGCAATCGCGGAGTATGCTCAAACTTGATAATTAAATAAAAAATTATTTTTATTTATATGTTAAATAAAATTGGTAAAGGGGAAAGAGATTGTTTTAATTTAAATGCTTTTCTGGCTCGCCTTTTCAAAGATTTCATAGGAAGTGGCTGATCCTAAAATATGTTATACAACAAATTTTGAGAAAAAATGATTTTTGTAGTACTACAAAAATTTCAAAACCTGAATTTCTACAAATAAATGGCTGTAGTAACCAAATTTATATCCACATCTTCCTCTTGCCTTATAATCAATACTTTTGGTATACTGAGCTTTACCAACCCAGCATTTGCCTAAAAAAAAAAAAATTAATGTGAACAATTTCAATTTAAAAAATACTTGTACTTATATATAATTCATTAGTATTCCCCTTGTCCCTTGCTTTTCTTCGAACGTTATAAAGAATCTAATTTTAATAAAAGGGTTAGATGTAAATAATTCAAAATATAATATAATTACTCGTTTAACATTATCTGCAGCTAATTTAGGAGAAAAGTCCATTTGGATAATTGCGTCGTCAACTTTACTTCTTCGAACCTAATAAAGTTTGCTTACAGTATTTGATAAAAGCAATTCTAAAAAAAATTTATATGTTATAAAATTTCCAAACTTGTTTAGCACAATAATTTAGCTTTCTATAGCCTCCTTTCAGGTTCAACAATTTAGTTGAATACTATAAAAATATATATTATAGCTCAGAAGCTTTGTTTGCACTACTACGCTAACAGTATTCGGTACAGGCTTCTCAAATTCGGGTTCGGGATCTTTAATTATGCCAGGAAGAGCAACACGGGGATAATGAAGACATCTTACACTTCAGAAAAGATGTAAAATTAAAAAAAATTAACGGAAATTTTAATTACTATACTGTTTTCAACTAAAATGAACTAGTTATAAGACGTGTATAAATAAAGTTATTTCTTAACTTACATATTTAAAGAAAGAGAAGGAGTCACTACTTTAGATCTTTGGAATCCAACTTCAAAAAAATTACAAAACATGATTTAACAGAAAACGAAGACTGCTGTGTAGCCAAAATTTACCCTTATATACTCCCAAACTTAGCCGAAGCTTTATAGTATAAAATACCTGTTTATAAAGACGGATAATATTTTTATTATTATACTTGTTAATTTAATATACTTAAAGTTTTATTAATTATATATTATAAGTAATATATTTAAAATTCAGTTTAACAAGACAGTTAAAACAATTTAGTTTCTTTTAATATTTGAAACTGCTATAAAGCACAGCATCCCTTTGAACTAACAAACAATTTACAGTTATAAACAAATGGTGGTGTGCATATGCTGTGCCCTCAAACGTTCTACCTTCACGTATATATACAGTTTAAAACAATTACCCCGATTCTTTTAAAGTATGTCCTATATAAGAACTACTTTTTAATTATTATAAACGCGATCATGAATTCTGTAATTTATTATAATATTATAATTATCCTATCAATTTTTTAATACCCTTTCAAGTAAAATATTTAGCTATGCATGTGTTACCCCTTTTGTTTTTCTAATTTAATACACTTTTTGGCAATGCAAAAATCTACGTATTTTATATAATTTATAAATCATTGATAAAAGAAAATTTTCTTAAAAAAGGGTATTTTTATAGAGAGGTCCTCTTGTAGAGCGACAAAAAATTGAAGTGCATAGTCTAACCAGCGTACACGAAAACTTTGAAGTTATATTTTTTTTAAAAGAAGTTTTTTATAACAAAAATAACAAATCCAGATAATTTACAACTTTAGAAAGTGTAAACGGAAAGAGAACAAATTACATCTCCGTTGAATGTCTTCGTGATACAAGAATAAGTCATAGATTTTCCGTAAAAGCAAAGGTAATATTAAAAGTAATACAGATTTATATAAGCGTTTAGAATAAAACCATTACACTGCAACTACAAACATTTTTTGTGAAAATAGATATCAGGTAAAAAAAGGCCCTATTTATTTAATAAAAGTCAAAAATAAACAAGTTTTATAATCGATAGATAAAAACTTTACCATATAGCAACAAAATTCATTGAAAAAACTTTTTTTTAATAATTAAAACAGACAGTAAAAGCAATCTTAAAAAATTTTAATATAACTGTTTTTTAACACTTAAGTTTGACACGTTTGCCCTGTACAGATGCTTCGATGCACCAAGCTACGCGAACTGAAATATGTGTGATTCGGGATTGTTCCAGTTGTTAGACTTTTCGAGGTGGAGTGGAAAAAATTTACTCAGTCTGTAGAATAAACATTTTTTTAATCTTGGGTCATTTGTACAAAAAAAATGAAATAATTTTTTTCTACACTGTGCTGAATGCGAGTTTAAAAAACTCTCGGGGAGAGATACCTGTTACTACCCTAAAGGAAGTTACTTCTATAAAGACGGGAAGGGCAGGGATAAGTGTAAATAAAAATAGTATAAATATATGTTTGTTTTCAATATTTTAATAAGTGCAAATTAGAAACGAAAAGAACTGGAATCAAAATAAGAACAAGATAAAGATGATGATTAAGAATAGGGATAAGAACAAGAAGAAGAACTGGAAAAAGGTTGACACCCCGACGTAAAGAAATTAAACAAAACCTAAGCTTTCCTATAGGTGACCAAGCCCACATATACATGTGAGTAAAGTAAAAAATTATAAGCGGAATATTACCGCTCTAGTTTTAACTATTTTATATTAGGCTTATAATGAAGCGTAAAATTTTATAAAATTTCCCCTTATATAAAGTTGTATAAAAGGTATATGGAGGGTACATTGCTCATACGGGTAAAAAAATTATAAAGTTCAACTTGCTGACTTTAACGTACTATATGTTACAACGTACTAAATTAAAATGGAGTTTGTAGATTTTTCAAACAATTCTCTATCCTTTCTAGATTTATTTATTTAAAAGTCCCATACGGAATTGTTCATAAAACTAACGACAAGGAACTCAGTTTATATCTTTATCAAAGCTCAAACAGTGCACATCTCCCGGTACCATACTGCGACTATGACTGACAGGAATAAGATCTCATGTACGTCGAATAGTATTTTTGGCCTCTTACTAAATTTTTTTTTACCAGATTCTAAAAATAGGCTATAATAGTAAATTGCTAAAATCTCTAATGGTTTATACCGTTAATAATTTTTTGAAAAAATTTATACCATCTCATCAAAAGATAAAGATGAGTGCAAGTAAAATGATAGCAAGAAAGACTTAGATATCTTTTTTAAGTCATATATAGCTTATATGGTATATTAAAAAGAGATTTCTTCGGTATGCCATTCATGTTGATAGACTAGAAATAATTTCGAATTATAAGCTCGTAATAGCTTACTAACATGAAAAATCAGGTTTTTTACAAACAATTAATGGGAGATTAGTTACTGACATGTTTTTACAACTTACCGTATTGGTTAAAAGAATTTTTTGAGGTTATTATGCCATCAACAAATCGGAAATAGTTGATTTTAACTAAAAAACAAAAGATTTCTATAATGATTGCTGTCCCAAATTACACTAACTTTTTTCTAACCGCTGAGGAAAAGTACCCACTCGAAACGATTGCTATATAGTGCATTTGGTCTAAGTTATACCTAAAAGTTCATATATACAACTATCACTTTTTATTAGAATCTAATCATTATCTCTCTAGACGACAGTTATAAAAGTTATCTAAAAAAATAAATCTACCAGTTAAAATTATTTTAAACGCAAAGCGCTTAAGCCACGATTGCATAGTATATATCTTATCTAGTTGCTCACTGTAGATCCTTACCAACAACGGCCATCAAGTAAAAAGTAAAATTTCATAGTTAATATATCTGTGCAGTAACCATTCATAAATAGGTTATAGATTCTAGACTATTTAAGCTTACTAAAACTCCACATTAAACGTTGGAATTTTGAAGTTCTAAGGGATTTTGCTCTCTGCGGGTTGAAGGGAACGTTTTTAAGTTTTTATTTTATTATGAAGTTGTTATTCTATCTTTTATTAATAGCCCTACCATTCGTAAGGGTAACTTTAATAACTGCTTAAAAGTTATTAATTTTTTAAAGTTGTTAATATTTTAGGGTGGCCCGCTTTCGTATGGGATATGCCAAGCAGGCTGCAGTGAAGTAGTAGGTAAGTTCTATGAGATTTTTATTCCACACTCGATTATTACTGCTTTGCCCTAAGTCGCTTGCTACTCCGCGGCTGGTGCGGTATTCGGGACTGTCACCGCCGGGGTTGGGACTCCAGTAGCCATTCTAGCTTGCAATGCCGCGTTTGGCAAATGTTCGGTGGCATGCATCGCGGCGGGATGTTTCCCTCAACCTTAAAAGCTCTGTGAAACAAGGGCTTAAACCAATAATAAATAATCCCTTTAAACATATTTCGTAAAAATAAATTGAATCTTATAATAACATTGATATTTATAATACTAAATATTTATGCTTATAACAATAATTATAATAATATTAATAACTTTTACAGTAACAATAGTAATAACGTTATTACAAAGGAATAAGTGGATAGTAATTTTTGTAGCATTTGGGACCTTTATTATATAACTCAGTTGCGGAAGCTTTTACGCATTAAAGTAGCCTTGGACCACTTGGGTCTCTAATGTTGTATGGCACTTAAAGATAATAATGGTGAATCCTTATAAAATATCAGTCGTGCGTGGTTAATATAGTTTTTTTTTTAAGCTATAAATTATAAAAATTTAGCAGTCATTTAACTTTGGAATTAACCGTGAGACCCCGTTAGATGACCTATTAAACTTGGCCTTTTTTACCTTTATACTACTGTAGATATTTAGAGATTTCTTAAGTCATTTTATTTTATTAAGTGCTTGCGTGGTCTAACATCACTCGTTCCAGTCCCACTCTATAAATTCTTTAATTTATTTTTTAATAAAAAATGTAGTAGACTTTTAAGTTTTTCTTAAGATTTTAAAACTAAATTGAAAAAAAAAAAGACTTGCCAAAATTGCAAGACTTAAAACTTGGCACACTGAAAATTATAGTATTTTAAGAGTTAAGGGTAAATTAAAACTTTCTAGCAAAAATAAAAAAATTAAAAAAATGACAAAATAATAATTAATTAAAATTACAATTTTGAAATAATTTATGGTAAACTTGTAAAGAAGCTTTAAAGATAGCAATATACAGGCAAAATAGATGGTATCAACTTACCAACTCTCAGTACTCGTGGAGACTAAAAAGTATGATAAGCACTTAAACTATTGTATTTGCATATTTAGGAATTGTTACCCCGGAGGTTGGGCATCTCTTTGATCTTAAATCTTTAAAAATAAGAGCAATTCAATTCTGTTAAAACTTTCATTACGTTAAAAACTGAACATTCACCTCCTAGTAAAAGTAAAGGAGCCCACTAGCGTTAATAGATATGTCTTTTACTATAATGTAGGTTAAAAATATTAAAAAACACATGTTAAGTATTAAGTAAATTAAAGGGTGTTTTTAAATATATATAAAGCTCGTAAAATTTAAAAGGGCAAGTTAAAAGATAAAAATTATGTTAGTGTTAAATCTTGGAAGAAAAGAAACATGGAGTAAAAATCTTAAAGGCGTACCCTTTTTAGATAACTTGCTCTTTTTGACATGGTGGGAGAACTAATAATTGGTAAAATAGATAAATATAACTTTATAGCCCTGTCCTTATTAGCGACCTTTATTATATTGCCCTTAAATTGAGTTGCCTTGCTTAACTATAGTTATTGCCTGATAGAAAAAACCTTGAAAATATAGAATAAATTATAGAAAATAAATGTGTGAGTTTAATAGTTAAATAAATAAAGCTTTGATAATAATCTTTACGACAAGTTAACTACTGTTAAGTATTAACTTATTTTTTTTCCTAGAATTTACTCTCAAAATCTAAATTATAAAGGTGGTGGCGGGGAAATTATATTTTAAAAACAGTTATGCTATGTTATTTGCATAAGAAAAATTCAAGTTAGTTACAGATGTGAGCCTATGGCCGTCTTTTTCTATTAATCCATGTACGGACATTGAGTAAGAAGAGCGGCACGGTTAAGTATACGATATTGGCAGATAACACTATCAGCCTCTAGCAAAAAGCCCAGTTAGCTAGTCCGTACTTTTTACTACATTTGCTGCACTAATTTAATCCGGCTCTCAACCTCCTCAACCTTTGGATAGCTAGCACTCTGTTGCAATTACTGGCTACTTGAAGCTGACAAAGCTCAAAGTTACTTAGCCTTTCGCATTAACAGTTTCAAGCCAGGTTTTATTTTATTCGTTATTTAAACTGTCTATACCCCAACAGTTGCAAAAGAGAGGGAAAAGTTATACATATATGACTTTACCCTTAAATTTTTTTGGATTATTTAATAAATTTGTCTAGTTTCCAGAAGTTATTAGTATCAATTTTTTTGGACAAAAATATTTTTTCGTAAGAGAATCATTGGTATTGCAAGGCACTAATCTAAATGTTAATTAGAAGGAAAAGCGAGAACGAAATAATATATAAAAAGTTGTTTATTAATAATATATACATAAACAAGTTGAAAATTGTTATTACTGCTAAGAAAAAGGCCTGCTATTCTCTATAAAGAAAAAGACTTGGTCCCAGTCGACTCTCTTTCTGCGCAAAGTAAACTTTTTACTAAACTCTTTATACAAGAGTCCTCGGGCGTTAAATGTCCTTGTTTATATTGAATTTAAAATTTAAATTTTTTTAAAAGCGGTGGAGGAGGTTAGCAGTTTGGTAGACTTGGAAACGAGGTTACGTGAGTTTAGTTTTAGTTGTTTTCTGTAGATAATAAGCTCTTGCCAGATTTTTAAAGGTCGCCTGGTGCAAGAAAAGTTTAAAAAAAAATAAAATTTGGGTATATATAAAATTAATTTCTGTAATTATTTTTTCTTTTTATTAATTAAGGATGATGATGCCGTTTTGATAGTTTTTGGGAATCAATTATATGAACTTCGAGCTGTTCCTAGTGGAGAATTATTAGATAAAGGAAGATTGCAAGCCTCCATTTTCAATAATCCACTTTTTATCGGAAATACTTTTTATACGAAAGATAAAGAAATTGAAGTCTGCATTAACAAGACTTTTATTATGATTATTATTAATATTTATTTCCACTTATAATTTTTTTCCAATATACTCTTTAATATTCAATGTTATTATTACTTAATTTATTTTTACTTTAACTGCTATTTATATTAATACACTATTTATCCGATTTTTATTATCATTTATTTTTACTATTGCCCTCTTTATTTATTTTACAACTTTATTAAGCTAACCTTAACTTCTACTGATTTTAAGCCTAATATTAGTATTTATTTAGTGTTATAAAGAAATAATACAAAATTTAGATAATAATTAATCGTTGCTCCTCAAATAGATTTTAATATAATTTTAAAGAGAAATATTTGCAGAAAACCAAAAATAATAAATTCGTTATAACTCTAAAATAAAAATAAAAATAAATACTAAGTAAAAATAAATAGTTTTTTCTTTTGTAAAATATTATGCAGATACTTGAAAAACTCGAGAAAGAGGATTTGCCTTATGAAAGTACGAGCGTTCTTGCAGAATGAAAAAATAAATAGATTCGTTTCTTTGCTTCTTTTATCTAATGATTTTGTTTCTTTCAGTAATAAAATCTAATGAAAGCTTTACGAAATCCGTGAAAAAATTTAACCCCGCTCTCCTTCGAAAACCTGCTTATACTAGAAGGAAATCTGGACTTTGTCAATCACGTTATTGTATATATATTAATAAAGTTATAAAAGCTTATAGTCGTAGAAACCATAATTCATAATAAGCACCGTCTTAAATAAGTTATTTAATTAATTAAAAATATAATAGAATCAATATTATAGTATAAAATTATAAATTTAATATAATTAAATAAAAGAAATGTTGAAAAAAAAATAAAAGAAGTGATATATAAAAAATATTTATAATATATATTTTATAATGATATTTTCAGCTCGCGAAACTCCGAATGCCTTTTTGCTGCCAGCGCCAAGTCATTCTCAGCAGAAAAAAAATTTGCATGATACAAATCTCGATGTTTTCATTGATCCTTTTCTCTTTGTAAATTTAAGGAAACACCAAATAGACGGAGTAAAATTTTTATATTCTCGAATGCTTGACGAAGGAGGCGCTATTTTAGCAGACGAAATGTTTTTTATTACTTTTATAATTATATTTCTTAGTTCAGTTTGTAGTCCAGCTGATAATGTAAATATATTATTAAGGCACTTTTTATATATAAGGGGTCTTGGAAAAACTCTCCAGTGCATCACTCTGCTCTGGGTTATGTTAAGTATGTGGCTCTGAGCTTATATACAATTAAAAAATTTGCTATTAGTTATTATTTGGATTTTATAGAAATTTAGTTAAATATAATTATATTTAATTTATTATATTTTATAAGAAAGGGCAAACGCTTGACTTTTTTGATTATTATTTTGGTTATTATTTGTATTTACTAATACTTTATTATAATATATTAATTTATATATTTAATATATTTAAATTAAAGAAAAACTCTTGAACTATTATTATTTGTTAATATAATTAATTTTATTTAGTAATAAGAGTAGTTTAATATAATTACTTGAATAATTTATGACTAATTTTTGTTAATTATTATTTGTGTTCTAGTAAAATTTAGTTAAATATAATATTTATTTTTTTAATTTACATTATTTTTTTTAAAAACACACTCTTCAGTTTTTTTTACTGTTATTGTATGTAACTAGCAAAATTTATTTAAATTTATAGAGAATACTTTTGAATTTATTACTTTAAAATTTTTTGGTTAATATTTGTATTTAGTAATAATTTAGTTTAGTTTTTTACTACTATAATTCTTTTTAGTTATTATTAGTGTATTATAAAAATATAGTTAAATATATTTAATTTTTTTGAAATAATTTAAATTATTATTTAAAGACAAGAGGACCTTTATCTGTTTTTTTTTGTTGCTATTATTAGTTATTATTTGTATTTAGTAAAAATTTATCCTAATTTAATAATTATTTATATTTATTCATTAATTTATATAATTTTTATTTTTAATAAAAATAGTAAACTCATGAATCTTTGTTTGCTATTAATTATGTTTAGTAAAAATTTAGTCTGACACTATTTTTTTTCTTAAATTATTTTTTATAATAAAAAGGTACACTCATTATTTTTACAAACATTACATGTATTTAGGAAAATTTGGTCTTATACAATCTTTACTTTTTTTCTTAATTAAAAAGAACATACTTTAGAGTTTTCTATTTATTTTATTAGTTAACATTTATATTTAGTAAAATTTAGTTGAATTTTTTAACTCAATTTTTTTGTTATTACTAGTGTGTAGCCAAATTTAATTTGATAAAAAAAATAATTTCCTGAAACCTATATTAATCTTTTATAATTAAAGCACTCTCGGTTTTTCCCGTTATTATTTTTATTTGTAAAAAATTTAGTTTGATATACTATTTATCTAATTTTTAAGTTAAAATAATTTAATTATAGCTTACCCCTGAGATTTCTTACTGTTATAGTTTAGATGTTAGTTATTGTAATTAATAATAATTCCGTCTTAAGTAATAGTTATTAGTATATTTAAAACAAAAGGAACTATTATTATTTTATATATTAGTTATTTGTATTTAGAAATTATTTAGAGGAATTTAATTATTTTTCTATTCTTATAATACATTTAATTCGTTTTTTTAAAAAAAAGCAAACTTCTGAGTTTGTTACTATTATTATTATTTGTATTTAGTAATAATTTAGTTTAGCAAATTATTTATATATATATTTTTAAAGTAATTACTTTATTTCATAACCAAATAAATAAGAACAAACTCCTTATTACGGAATGCCTCCTCTTGCTAGGAAAGTCTTGGTGGTTTGCCCAGCCAGCCTTGTTAAGGTTTTTTTTTGTTATTATTCGTTTTACATTTTCTAACATTCTATATAAAATTGCTACAGAATTGGCAAACTGAATTCAATAAGTGGCTTGGGCTGGAGCGGATCCGGATTTTTGTAGGGGAGAGTGCAACTATAAAGGACTTTATTCACGCACGTATTTATGATGCGGGAATATTTAGTTATGAAACGGTAATATATTTTTATAATAAAAAATTCTTATTATTTCTTTTCTGCTTAAAATATTTTTATTGCCTTTTCAATGAAAATTTACAAATATTGCAAGTACGTGTTTTTTTATATATTAATCAGTAATTCTAAATGCGTTAATTTTACTTAGTAGGTCACGAATTTTATTTTAGAAAAATAGTATGTTATAATAGAAGTATAATTTTTACCATTTAAAAGAATATTCATATCTATAATATGGTATTGAATAGTATATAAGTAATTTTTTGTTTAATAAAAATAAGTTTTAATAAAGTTGGATGAAGTTTATTTTTGTTAGGAAGCGGTACATCTACTCAGTTTGACTTGTTAATACGCATTAACCGTAATAAAATATAATTTTCTATAATTCACTTTAAACAATTTAAAAAAGCATAAAATTTTAAAAAGTCTGCATTTTTTTTAATGCTATTGAACAGCGTTAAAGTTTACTAAAATAAATTTTATTATTATTATTATTTATTATAATAAGATTTTAAGACATTTCGAAAAATCTTTAAACCTTCAAATTGACGTTATTGTCTGCGATGAAGGTCATCGTTTGAAAAACAAAGAAATTAAGCTTTTTAAAGTTAAGAATTTTAAGTAATTATAAATTTTCTTTTCCCGATGATTATTTATATGATTTTTTAATAAACTATTCATCATTAATTATAATTATTATAAATTAATTTGAAGTGCCTCAACCGTTTAAATACTCGTCGGCGTATAATACTATCCGGAACGCCCATTCAGGCTTTACGATAATTAACTCTTTTTATTGTAAATTTTTATATTAATTTCATCATAGAATAACCTTAAAGAATTCTATTGCATGTGCGACTTTGTTAATCCCGGCGTGTTTGGTTTCTTTATTATAAATAAAAGCTTTATGAATGTAATATCTAATTTCTATAAATTTAGGGTCGTACCCTGTATTTCGCAAGCAATATGTAGATCCCATTGGCCTTAGTAAGCTGGCAGGCTGTACGCCTGAAGAGCGAAATGAGGGCTTAAAAAAAGAAGCGGAGGTACTCTTTTTATTTTAATAAATGCTTTGGCTTTGACTCCGCAATAGCTTTTTAGATATACAAGTTCTTTTATGCTGAGACGCAATAAAGAAGTTAATAATGACTATCTTCCTCCTAAAGGTTTTTTTTAAGTAATAAAGAATGTTATAAAATATTTATAAGTCAAAAAATATATAAAATAATTATAAATAAAATTAAAATTAAAAAATTATAATGTACAAATTTTTAATAAGTTTTTTTTTAATAAAATAAATAAATTATAATTAAGGCCTTAATAAAAAAATTAAAACAAACTTTTTTGTATTGATATATTAATAAATACACATTAAAAATAGTATAAAGTAAAACATACTTTTTTTGTATTAAATAAATATATAATTTTTTATAATTGTTTTAATTATTAAAGTTTATGTTTTTTTATTAGAAGAATATATTGTCTTTTGCAAGCCAACTCCTAAACAGTTATCTTTGTATCATCAATTCCTCAAAGCAGGTCTATTCAACTGCGTTTAACTTTTATTTAACTTCCCTGATAACTTTAAAACTTTTTTATAAATAATTTATTTAAATTTTTTAAAAAATTTTATATATCATTTTATATACAAAAAACATTGAAAATTTTATAAATTTTTTTTTGTAGAAATAACTATATAAAAACTTTTGTATATCTTACACAAATTTTTTTAAAAAAATTAATACTATATAAAAATTCTTATTTGATGTAAGTAACTTAATATTAACCTTTTCTTATTAAAAATTTATACTTTTGAAAGACTTTAATTATTTTATATACATATACCAGTTGTTACGTTTTCTATAATTATTTTATTAAATTTTAAAAACTTTAAAAATTAATGTATAACTTAAAAAAAACCTTTTTTTTATAAATATTATACTAAATTTTTTGAAAGATTTTAAGTATTATTTTTTACATAAATAAATTTTTAAAACTTTGAAAAAAAAATTGTAGATAAAAACGACTTTTATATAATTTTTGATAAAATATTTGTTCAACTTTATGAACGATATTAGATATTTTAATAGTATTTAAATAACCTTAAAAAAATTTATAAATTTTATATTCAACTTTTTAATAAATTTAAAATAATAATTTCACCTATATAAATTACTTAATTATAACATTTCATATGTTTTTATTAAATTATTTGAACAACTTAGTATTATTTCTATGTATAAATAACAATAAAAATATATCATTAAATTTTTATAAAAAAAACTTAAAAAATTAATTTTTAATATAAAGTACTTCATAATAACTTTTTCTTATATAATATATTATATATTATTAGAAATATTAAAAGTAAAATTATTTTTATGTACAAGTTAATAATTTTTTTTTAATTTTTTTTATAACTTCTTTAAAAACTTTAAAAAGTATTTGATATTTTATATATATTTGTAACTTAGCTATAATTTTTATTATTAGTTTCTATAATTTTTTAAAGTATTTTAATAGATAAAGTTTATGTAAATAACTTAAAAAATACATTTGTGAATATTATAACTTTTTATAAATGTTGACTATAACCATATTTTTATATATAAATTACTAATTAGAACCTTTAATATAAATATATATATTTTTTATTAATTTTAATGTAATATTCTTTGTACATCTTAAAAAATACTTCTTAAATAGTTTTAATAACTTTACTTATTATTATTATTATATATAACTAATATTAAGAACTTATATATATATATATTATTTAACGTTTTAAAAGAAATGCTAATGTTGGTTGTAAATAAACCAATTTCTCAAGCACATTTTTACACCTTTTTTTTGGGCGTCTCTAGTTTATTTTTCTGCGTTTTAAAACAATTGAGAAAAACAATTAATTTTTAGTTTTTTTTAAGAATTTTATTATGGTTTTAAGTTTTAATTAGTAATTAAAAACCTCAAAATAATCATAATAATAATAAAAATTAATAATTTCGTGATTATAATGGTAGCATAATGTAAGTATAAAAACAATCAATAATAATAACTTTCATGTAATAATAAAAATAGTTTAAATAAATTAAAAAACATTTTTTTGTAAACATTTTTTTTTAAAATATTAAAAATTTTTCTTTTACTAAAAATTATTTTTAACTTTTCATTTTAAGCCCAATTTTATTTCTTATAATAATGAAAATGGCTCAAAATAAATATAACAAAATAACATTTATCTAAACTTTTTTTAAAGTTCAAAAAAGTTTTTATTTGCTTAATATTTTTTATTTTGAGTCTCATTTTTGAATATATGAAAATATAGAAATTTCAACAGCTACTCCTTTAAAACTTATAACAGTATTGAAAAATTTATGCAATTCTGTAAATCTTTGCGCCCTTGCAAAGGTCTCAAGCTCTTTATATCATTACGTTTCTGTAATAATTTTCATTAAATTCTTTTTTACATAGGTAGAATTAATATAAAAATATTGATTTTAAGGAGCTTTTTTACAATCAGCTATGAGATTTATATTATTTTTTATAATGTGCAGTATTTAAAACTACTTAGTGCTTTTATATAGTAAAGTTTAGGTAATATCTAGCTTATAATTGGTAGTAAATATACAATAATTTATTTTTCGCATTTTATATTTGATCTTTATATAAAATTTTTTTTAAAGCCCCGCAAAGAGGATGCAAGTAGGCTTAAGCCAATTTTTACCGGTAAAAAAATTATTTATTATTTTTTTTTGAAAGTCAACAGCTATTCTACGCTATTATTTTAATAAAAAGGTAAAATTGAAGTTTTACTTCAATTACTTGAATACATTAAGCAAAACACGAAAGATAAAGTAGTTATAGTGGCCAACTCTACAAAAGTTCATTTATTTATTTATAGTATATCTAATACTCATAAAAAATGAACGTCACTAATAAAAAGTAAAATTTAAAATTTTTATTGCTGTTTTTATTTATTTATTCTTTTTTGGAGTAATTATAAAGAATCTAAAATGTACCTCTTCTTTACAAATTAGCATAAAAATAATAATCTAATATTGTGCACTTTTTCAGATTTTTCATACATATTTTATAAAATTAATTTTACTTAATTATATACAATTTTTTAAAGTTATATTATAACTTATAGTATATATTTCATAAAATTAATATTTATCATAATAATAAAAACATATATTTTTAAGTTATTTTTTATTAATTATAGTATTTTTATAAAAATTAACTTTTTTCCATATAAATTTTCCCTATTAAAGATATTTTTATGAACTATTTTTATAAAAAAAAAATGAACTCTTTTCATATTTTTTAATTTATAATTATAAATAATCTTTTTCATATATACTGCTTTTTTCATTTTGGATCATTGATGTTATATTTCTATAAAATTAACTCTTTTTTTTTAATTATTATAAAACTATTTCGTCTTATAATTTTTGTAAAAATAATATTTTTTTAGTATATAAATTTTCATTATTTTTAAGTTATTAGATGAGCTTCAGAGTATATGCGACGATAAGTGCTACCCGTTTAGCCGACTGGACGGAAAGACACCAGTCTGGAGGCGCCAGCAACAAGTCGCTGTATTTAATTTATCAGCTTCCAATGAGAAATGTATTATCCGGCTGTTTCGCCTACAATTTTTTTAAAAAAAAAATTATAATTTTATTAATGCTCTGCAGTTCTTTTTTTATTAAGCGCGAAGGCTGGCGGTGCGGGGCTTAATTTATACGGTGCCAATCGCTTAATTATGTTTGATATTGACTGGTAATAAATTATAAGCTTATAAAAAAAATTTTTTTTGCCTTAGAAAAAAGTTAGCTTACTATTCTTATAAAAGTTATATAAAAAAGTTACTTTATAGATAGATAATGTAATATATATGATAATTTTTAAAAAAAAATTTAGAAGCAAATTTTATATTAAAATTATAAGTGCAACTTTTTTTAAGCGTTATGCTAAACAGCTTCTGTTTTTATATACATTATTCAAGATAAACAATTATATATCATTAGGAATCCTGCTATTGACCAACAAGCAATGGCGCGAATATGGAGAGATAAGCAACTCTCTAAAGTTTATATATATCGCCTCCTAACGTAATTATTTCTAAAAAAAACATTTATTTTAATTATTTTTTAAAAAAAAGTTATAGAATAACATATATATTTAAAATGGAAGTAAATGTAATAAGCTGAAGAGTAATACAAAATAAATTCGTGACCCAAATAATTTGAAGGTTTAAAATATATCTAAAAGAATCTCAGTTCTCAATGATAAAAAAAAAAGTTTTTTACTATTTATTATTATTCAAGTAAAATAATTTATTTATAAAAAATACATTTTATGAAAATTAATTAGAATATACTGAATAAACTAAAAATTTATATATATTTACAAAGGTATTTTATTAGTTTTTATATTATATATTTCAAATTAATTACAAAACGTTATACATAAGTAAATAGCTTTTTTCATATATATAATAAGTAATAAATAAAAAATTATTATATTTATAACTAAACATTCCATAGTTTTCTTTTATATATTGTCAAAACAAATAAAAAAGTTAATATATTTGTATACATTATAAGTAAAATATATATATATATATATAATTATATATAAATATGTAGAAGTAATGCTTTCTTTATTACTAAAATAAATATTAAACGATATTTTTTTTCCAGAACGGGAACTATTGAAGGTTTCTTAATGGATTTATAAATTTTTTCCACCTCATTTTTACTGTAATTCTAATAATAAACAATTAATAAAGGCTTTATTAGGAACATTTATATATATTAAATTTATACTAATAAACTATATGAGACCAACAGTACTTCATAATGAATTTTAGAAAAAATTTTTCAACGCCAACTTTCCAAAGCTTCACTTGCAGTGAATTTGGTTCTTTTTTTATAACTTTTTAGCAATTACCTTTTACTTTCTCATATAATATACTTTTTGATTTATTATTATAGCAGACTTTACTATATTCACATATAAAGAAAAATTTCTTAAAATTTTACGAAATAGTAAATAAAAAAGAAAATAAGCAGAAAAACTTTTTTCGACTAAAAAAATTATTTTAAAAAATGATATTAAATTTTGTACATATAAAATTTTTTTTTAAAGAACGACTTTTCATCGGCAAAAGGGCTTTTCACTTCAGAAGAACTTAAAAATTTATTTCAGCTTAACCTTACTACTAACTGCGAAACGCTTGATCTTATAAAGTATACATTTCTTACGGTCCTCTTAAGTTTATAATATAATAACTACAAGTTTTTATATAAATATATTAATAAATTTGACTTTTGCAAACTTTTATATTTTAAAAATATTTGTTATTTGTAATTCATTTATGCAATCTAATTTGTTATATATATATTTTTTCCTGCACGCTAGATTAAACGCTGAAGATGAGGTATTAAATTAATTATTTAAGTTACTACATTTTTTGCTATTATTTTTGATATTAACGCAATAGTTCAGCACTTCTAAGGATTTCCTGGGGTGGAGCCACTATAGCAATGCCGATAATATTGAGGTTAATAGTTATAAGATGCTCTGCTTAAAATTAAGTATCACAATTATAGGATACCTGTTTGCAAAATTGTTTTAAAAAAGGGAAAATAACTTTTATTATTCATTGTTCCTCGAAAAATGAAAAATAATTATTAAAAAAATTCGCATGTTTAAAATTAATTATTATTATTTTAGTTTTATCATATACATATTAAAAAAATGTAAAAGCAATTTTATATATAGAAAATTTATTATTATATACATAAAAACTCAAAAGGTGGTTAAATTAAAGGAAAATGAAAGCTTTATAAGAAATTCATAAATTTTGATACTTTCCATTCCTGAGTTCCAAATTAAGATGCCTTTTACTGAATTGTTATAAAAAGCAAATAACTTTTATTTTATTAATTGCTCCTTGGAAATAAAAAAACAATTATTGAACAAATTAATTTGATTGTTTAAAATTATATTTTTTATTAAATCTTAAAAAGAAATTTATTACAATTTACATGTTGAAAAAATATAGAAGCAATCTTAATATAAAAATATTGTTATTTACATGAACCTTAAAAGGTGGTTATAAATTGTTAGAAGGAATTTAAAGCTAAATAATTTTTTTTTTAAATTTTGAGACTTTCCATTCTGAGTTCCACATTATTTTTAAAAAAAAAAATTTGTGCTTAGTCCACTTTTAAGTTATTTTATGTTTATATATATATTTATATAAAAGTATATCTTTTCTTTAATAGTAATTTATAACTTTTCTTAAAATTAAAGTTTTATTATCATTTATTGTTATAAGAAGTTATTTTTTTTAATATTTTCTTTTATTATTAAAGTTATTATTATTTATAATTATTTATAATCTTGAGTAATTTCCAACGAAAGTTACTCAAACTTCGTATATTATATTTTTGTTTACAAAAAGGCTATAATTTTTATTTATATTAGTATTTATGGAAATAGACTGAGAATAAGCAAAACTTGTTTAATAATATTTAAAGCAAGATTACAGAAAACTTTTAACATTATAAGTCTAATACAAAATTAATAGAAAAAGTTAAAAAACTGTTAATATTGTAATTTTATAGTACAAGTTTAATAGCAAAATCTTTAAAAATTTTTTAGAGAAATATAAATCTATATAATTCAAAATTAATTGCAAATTTAGAAGAAAATTTTATCTATATATATATTTTAAAATTAAAAGAATAAGAAACATCGTAAACTTTTTTTTACAGAATAAAGTTAGCAAATTATAAATAAATTTTGACTCTAAAAATTTATAGCAAAAATAAAAGAAGCTGTTGAGAGTATTGTGAACTTCTATTACAAGTTTGAAGGCAAAAATTAAGAAAATTTTTATCACATAATAATACTGTAATACAAATGTTAAAGTCAAATTAAAGGAAAATTTTTTATTATAAAATCCATAAGACAACTTTTACTGCAATAAAAAAAAATTTAGTAAGTTATTAGAAATTTAATAGCGAAATTTAAAAGAAACAATTCACAATATAATCCATAATAAAGATCGTCTAGGAAATTTAAAAAAAGTCAATATAATAAATATAAATCAAGATTGTTGGCAAAATTTAAAAAAACTATAATTTTTTAAATCTATAATAAAACTTAATAGCAAATATATAAGAATTTTTATGGTATTATAACTCTATAATACAAAATAAATAGCAAAAATAAAAGAAACTTTTTTGGCAATAAAGATTTAAATTACTACGTTAATAGCAAAATAGTGAGGGAAATTTTTTATTACTCTATGATACTTAATTTAAATTTGATACCCAATTAATAAAAACTAACTATTTAAAAAAAAAACTTTTTTTATATTATTAAATTATAGTACAAGATTAATAGCAAAATCTTAATAAACTGTTTTAATATTATAGATTTATAATATTTACAGATGTAAAAACTAATCTTTATATCTTTTAACAGTCTGGAAAGCTGATAGCTATTATAATACTTTAATAATCAGCTCGATTACCAGTAAATTCTGTAAATTTAATAATTCTTTGCCAATTAACGGTTTCTTGTGTTTTTAATAAAAATAAAGACAAATTTCTTTTTGTCTTTTAGCATTTCTCAACGAGTTGATCTTTAACTGTGGTAGCTCTCAAGATGTGAAAATGAACTTGGGAAAACTTTGAATGTAATAAGTCCCTTTACTCGCACCCGAGAACGAAGCACAGCGCGGTAGGGCGTTTATCAAAAAATGGGTATAAAAAGAAGTTAAAAAAGGGTGTAGTTAGTTATGAATGTGATTCTCACTCCTCGAAGTTACAAGAAAATAGGGATGACCTCTTTAACGTCAGCTGTAAAATATTTAAGTTTTCGTCATATATTAAAAATAGTTTTAAGAGGTGTAAATAACCTATAAACATATAGATATCATCATTGATTCGTGCATATATTAACGTCCTCGGGAAGGTGTAGCGTTCCTTTACGGTCTTAAAAAAAATTTTAATTTTTTTAAATATTCGATTAAGCATAAAAATCTCGTACAAAAAAATTAAAATAGTAATAATTAGGGCCATAAATAAATAAACAGTATAAAAGTATCAAAACTTCATCGTTTCTCTTATTTTTTAAAAAAATGAGGTCATGTGTAAAGTTAATCTTGTTTACAAAGTAAACAAAAGGTAATTATTATGATTTCTTCTACATGTTCGAGTTAAAAAGTATATGCATAACAAAAAAAACTTTTAGTAATTCATTTCTCATTACTAAAAGGAGTTTCAAGCTTCTGAACTGATTCCGCTATTGTTATTATTATAAACTACAATTTTAACTTGCTCCCAGCGACTAAATAAGTAAATTGCTGAGCTTATTAAGGTTTCAAATCATGTCATGTAAAAAGCTGGTAAAAAGATCCTTTCAGTTAATTTTTTTACTTATGAGGTAAATTTAATAAGTTATCTTTTTTTATATTCATGTGCATACTGCGGTTCTTTGCTTGCAAATTTTTTGCAAATAAAAAGTAATTCATAAAACTAAACTAATTTAATTTAACAAATTTTTATTTTTTTGATATTTGGGATCTTCAAGAATATGCACGGATATAATGTATTTAAACTTTATAAGCATATCTGTTTTTTATAATACTTAATTCTTTCTTCACATTCGTATATTTCTATTGCAATATAATTTTGAATTTTCTTAACATATAAATCTCCAGAAGTGTATAAAATAGAAGTAATCTTACCGTGTTGAAATTCAACCTTAAATTAATGTATATATCCTGATAAAATGTAACCATCAAGTTTTCTAATATAAGCAAAAGGTAGTGCAAGAAACTAACTTGCTCAGTAACATTGACCAAACGCAGCGAGTTGAAAAATTATCTTATATAGTTTAGTATTTACGAAAAAAAGAGTTACGGGCTCGCACATTTAAAAATTTATAATTATTAATATAAAGTTGTAATTCTTGCAGGAATTGTTTTTCCGTTTTATAAAAATTTAAATATTTGTTTAAAAAATGCATAAGGTAATAGATTGTTATTTTTACATGCCTTGGGTTCTTTTTAGATTCTTTTAAAAAGTATTCTGCCTTTTCTTGTACCTTTATTTTTGCTTAAACTGCATAATATGTAATCCTCCTCTCTAATTATTCCTACTCCCACTGTGCGCAAATATCAATGTATTGAGCTTCAAAACTTTTTTTAGTTATAACAACCGAAAACATTCTTGCTAGAGCATTTGTTAGAGCTATTGCGCTGTGGTTAGTTAAAATTGATTTTCTCGCTGCTAAACCCCTGCTTACAATAAGAATCAGCTTAAGTTTCATCTCAACCAAAAATTCTGGCGAAGTTCGAGAAGTGATAAGTGAACTATGCAAGTTTAACGCGAATTAGCATTGATATATAGTATGTGTAAACTCGGGCGCTCATGGAAGGAATCAAGTATTCCCTACCCAATTATGTTATATTAAGAAACTTTAATTGTTGTGACAAGAAGTGTTTAGTGTTCTATATAGTTGTTAGTAGTGACTACTGGGAGTTATAAGATAAAATTAGTGAGCTTGCCTGTGGGAGTAATGGTGACTGGTAGTTTTTTATTTCATTTACTGTTCGATGTGTTTAGCAAAAACTCAGTAAGTTTGAATTATGAAGCGAACTCTAGATGAATATCGTTAAAAACGTCTGATAAGTACCTCTGGACAACGGCGAGAGACCTGAGGTTGAAAAACTAATGGAATCAGAAAAACCCTTTACAAAATGACAGTTAACTTTAACAAGCTTAACCCAGAGCAAGTAAATATTATCCCTGATGTTATCAATAGTGCTCTTTCTTAAAGAAAATTTCACTGCTGGAAATATTAGAAATCGTTACATCGCTTAAGGTATAGAACAACTCCACCTCTAGACACCTTACAAAAGCTTCTCTTAGGCACATCCAACAACTTTAAATCTCTTTTTAACAATCTTCGTTCCGGAATTGCTGAAAAACTCTTAGAATTTATTTTAATCCCGATAAAGCACCATACTTAGTTGAGAAATATGCTTGAGAAAAATAATAGAATTAATTACCCTTTAGAAGTTATAGAAATACGTTTTTATTAAAAATATAATTAACGATAGACAACTTTGTACAAAAAACCCTACAATTCAACAGCTTTTAAGGAGTTTTTTTTTCCAAGCTCGTACCTTAAGCCTTCAATAACAAGAAGTTAACGGTGAACGTAGCAGCGTACTTAGTAAGACAAATATTAGCATTTTGCCCTAAGTTTCAATAAAATTTGTTGTTAAATTTGTAGTCTTTATCACCGCTTATGTAAGCGTTCGACCCGGATAATGTTTATTAAAATTTGAATTTTCCGAAATAACTCTGGTTAGGTTAAGGTAACATTTCGGCTAGTAGTTCTCTTCAAAGTTTTATGGACCTTTAACAATTTTAGTTTTCCATCTCCCCTTGTTCGCGAAATCTAGTTTCACCTCAGTCTTTAATAGTGGGTTATAGTTGAAACACTACGAGTGATTGCGAGTGGGGAAAAAAAAGGATAGAACATAATATATATATATATATATATTTATATTAATAATAAGGAATAAATTTAATAGCAACCTAAGTAAACTCAACCCCGTAACCGTCTCTCCTCCAGACTATGCATACTTTCAATTAACTGGTCAAATGTAAATTTGAAAGCATTTATAATATATAAACAAGTTTAAATAGGTTATACTCCTTTTTACAAAAACCCCATTTGGCTCTTCCCCCTTTACATTCAGCTAAAGTTACGTATTAATCAAAAGCGGTATATGATTTAAAATTTAGGAGTAATTATTAAAAGTCGGTACTTGCGCCGCATTCATGTAATATACTGGCTATAACACTATTCAGTAACGGTGCCTATTTCTACATACCTATTCTTATAAATAGCATACACGCGCCATTACATACCAGCATGACTTGAACCTAAGGTAAGCTTCTTTAATATCAAGCCGCCCTAGTGACTCATGAACGGAGCGATAGTGCTATTGTCATCACTCATATAGGCCAGCATCACCGAAAGCTTTTAGAACTTACTAGTTAAAAGGGCCTGAACGCACATGACTTAGCTAAGTGTGACCAAAGTTTCACCTAAGGTTCAACTAGATCTGCTTGCTCGCCTCTAAGAGACGACTTCCACAGGCAATGCCAGTATACAACGCGTAAGCTCATAAATATAAAGCGGAAGAGTAATTAGCTTTGTGTGTTACTTTACTACTCACCAAAATAGCAAAGCTATCAAGGACTATGTCACATTACGCTTATTTTAGCGTCACCAGCTCAAAGACCGTGACGATGATTCACCTCTGGGATACAGGTAAGCTAGAGCCTGCCGAAGGACTTAAGCACCGAAGCTATTTTACTAATTTTAAGAGTAATCTTTTTGGACCGAAAATTAACAAACTATGTTACCCACAGCCCATGTAACCCTCCCAAGACTTGATCAGATTTATTGATGATCCCTTCTAAAAAAAAGAGGAAGACGCAAGATTATACGCACTTACTTGCTAAAGGCGCAGCTGTTAGACATAACTTACTTACTAAAAGGTGCAGCGGTTAGGCGCAACTAAGGCAATATCTTACCAATGTAAAACTAGATCAAGGCTCAACAGGCCATTCTTTAGCTACGTGGAATAGTCTAGCTCTTCCTCAAGCTTACTTAGAATTAGAATCCTTTAGCTTTGAATTCTTAGCCTTGTAGAGTCATAGCCATTATGCCACCGTTAGCATTACAGCAGCGTACCGACTCATACTACAATTATATTCAAACTTAGTACCAATTCATACTCACTTATAAGTTAGCCTTGGGACTAGTTAAGGTAATCTAGTACGCTCGAAAACTGAACTTTTTCATTATGGCTTCAAAGTAGTCTAAACTCTTCTTTTATAAAGTTCAACCTTCGTCAACTCGTTAAGATAATCTTGATTTTTCATTTTTCTGATCAAGAATAATAGTACGAGCCTTACTCATTACTCATACTTTATTCAACTAGTTTTTTTTTTGAGTGCTTTATCTTTAAGAGTTTAAGTATAAACCTAAATATGTTCATTTTTCAGAAAGTTAATACTTCCTTAGGGTAGAGGACCTTGCTCGGAGTAACCATCTTTAAATTACCTTAGGAGTGATGAAGTTAATTTTTTCGATTGTAGTTATACTGAGGGCAGTCTCTTACGCTAATAATTCAATAACGGTTCAATACTAAGCAACACTAACTAATATACGCTTAATAATCAATAACAGATCAAGAAACAAAAATATCTTAAAGGAAGACAGTTCCTTTCATAACTAAGACGTCCTTAACAAATCCAGTAAACTACGAAAAAAATTTGTCACTAAATGCACGTAGTAATCGTGTTACTAATGTGAGTTAGTAGACCCTTCCTTCCTCACTGTAATGCCTTCTAGTCCCCCTGGGCTACTTCCCTGGAAACCATTCGAATTATAACAACTTAACCTTGCTTTTACCAAGTCATATGATTCTGCCTGGTTCTTGTATGATTTAATCTCTTTGCTTTATCAAGCTTTAGTATTTCCGTTACTAAAGTTTTAAAGATCACTCAGTTTCCAACTAGGACGGTTTTTGGAGCACATGCACACGCCTGGTCCAGGAATGAGATGGAGTGTTACCCGTCATTACTGCATACTAGGACTTTTACAGGCCCCTTGCTGTCGACTTTCGTCTCGCGATGTGAAAAGCACCGTAAGACATAGCGCTTAGCCAATCTCGCCAAGATGTCACCCGACTCTCGTAAAGCTCTGCTTAATTGCCAAGGAGAACAGACGACTCCCACAGGCAATGTTAGCATACTAGGCGAAAACGCCCACTAGGAAAGCCGAAGGTTCTTTAGCACTGGAACTTTATAACTAACGATATACAGCACTACTACTTCAAAGCAAAGTAAAAGTTAACTAAAAACTCTTACGCTGGAAATTAACTACGTTCTGGGAAACTCCACACTTGTGGCGTAGTACAAGGGGGATTTAGCATCGTTATAGAAATATAAATTAGGTTTGTTCGCTTTAGAATGTACAAATAGTAGGGGTAAGTTGCAAATGCAAACCACAGGTATTATATAGGAAAAGCAAGTAAGCTACTATAGAGAAAATTTATTATTTATAGTTTATTAAAGAAAAATATCAATTTTTCTGTTCTCATACTCATAAAGTTGCGAAATTATAAATGGGTTGTACTATTGATACTCGTCTTACTCCTCAGGTGCAACAAAGTATAAGTTGGTTTTCCTACTTAATACATTTTATGGAATTAGGAATTTATTTGTTAGTAATTTGGTTACAACTAATAAAAAAGCTCACAAAGGGATGAAAAATTAGGGCAAATTTTTAGTTGCGGAAATTTTGACTGCAAAGCGAATATTGGTAAACGCATGTGCCCCTCCGTACTTTTTTTATCCTTAAGTTAATTTATAGTAACATTACAGTTAAAAAAAATTTTACCTTGTACTTAATTAGGTTAAGTTATTGTTATGATTTTTTTTAATATAAGAGCATTTAAGTCTTATGAATGCTAACAAATTTATTTCTCTATTCAATAACAAAATTCACTCTTCTCAAAGTTTATAAAATTAAATCAGTAAATATTACTCTAAAAAGGTTTTACTTTGCTCCCTCTTCCTTAAAGAGGCGAATAACTTATCAATAAAAATTTATTAATTTATAAAGAAATTCTCCAGCCAGAGAACTTTTTCCAGACGCCAGTCAAAACCCCTAAAGAAAAGGAGCGCTCGAACTGAGAGGAAACTAAACGACCGATTGGTTAATCGCAAATGCTCTAAATGGCTAAAAAAAATTGTTAATATTTTTAAATAAGACTGATATCGAAGAGAGTGTAGGCTATTTCTTGTATACCTGAAAATGTCTGAAAGAAAAGTTTTAAACGTAAGATATCATGATTTATCGTATTTTTTCAGTGCCCTTCTTATATAAATTTTATTGGCTTTTTTATTAAAAAATATTAAAGTTACGGTTGGTAAATTTTAATATTTAACTTTTGAGAAATGTTGTAAGTTTAGTATTTATATATACTATTACTTATGTTATAGAAATATTATCCACCAGATTTTGATCCAAGCAAAATCCCCCGTCTTCGTCGGACAAAGGAACAGCTTTCTTATAAAGTTCGATTGATGGCTCCGTTTAATATGAGGTTTTCGGTTATATAAATACTTTTACTAAAATAATAAACAATTTCTAATTCGAAGATGTAATGCTTGCGGTAATTATATATACAAAGCCACTAAATTTAATTCTAAAAAGGAGGATGCCGAAGGCGAGGACTACTTGGGTAAATAAGTTATACTCTAGTCTGTCTTACATTTATAGAAAGTATATTTTTTTAAATCGAGGAATCCAAATTTATAGATTTTATATATCTTGCCCTCGCTGCTCTCAGCAGATTACTTTTAAAACTGATCCAAAAAATGCTGATTACGTAATTGAACATGGAGCTACTAGTTAATTTTTGAAATTTTATTGTTAAAAACTTTGCGTCTATTATTTTATAAAAGGAAACTTTGAGCTATGGAAACAAGAAAATGAGAAGGAAGAAAAAATTAAAAGCAAAAAAGAACAGGAAGAAATGGTTTATTTTATTATTGCAATTAATTAAATATAATGTGACCTTTTTTTTTAAAATTAGGGAAATGCTATGAAAGTTCTTGAAAACAGAACTAAAGAATCTAAACGTGACATGGAAATTTTGGACGCGTTGGAAGACATTAAAGAAATTAATTATCGCAACGAACAAATTTCTATAGACGCGATTTTAAATTTTCATAAAGAGGCTTCACATAAAACAGTCCGGGTGCGTTCACAATTTTTTTTGTTAATAATAATGTCAATAGTAATTCCTTTATTTTGTAAGGAGGAGCGAATGACGGAGGAAGAAGAAGATGAAGCTTTAGTTCAAAAGGTTTTTGGGAAGGAGACACTGAAGATTAAGAGAATAAAAGTTATTGTATTTATATATATTTTTTTCTTCGTTGTAACGTATTTTTTGCAAGGATGAAGAAGAAGATAATGATAACATTTACTTTTATAAAACTTCTAATAAAAATAATAATAACAACTTGAAAGTGAAAAAAAAATTGGATAGAGTAGTTTACAGCTTAGTAAAATTGAAAAAACAGCCAACATCTGCTTTAGCAGGGTTGGGCTTGGATAAATACTCCAGCGGAAGTGAATCGGAAGGCTAAAAAAAAACTGCGCGCTATGAAATTCTAAACTTTTTACTCGCGCTCTTAGTGCAGGGAGTAGATGCGTATTGAAAACTGCAGACTTTGTTTTTGTTTTTTTAAAATTTTTTAATAAAAATAGTTGTTGCACAAAAATATATTTGTAAAATATTCTTATTTGTTCTTATCGATTATTTATATAACAATACTGATTTTTATACTTATGGAGCTAAATTGTTTAATAAGGGTTGGATCCACGTTTAAAAGCTAATTGTAACGTAATTTTGTAGATTTTATAAGTACCTGGTAAAAATGAAAAAAAAGTTTATATTAATTAATAAATTCATGTATTAAGAATGGAGCAGGACTGTTCATTGAGGCTGCGATTCACACCTAAAATTTAATTGTTAAACAATTTGTATTAATTCTTGTATTTACCTGTAATTAGAATTTAACAGAGAAGGAAGGAAAATTGTTATTTAGTATTTTTTAGTAGCAACGTATACGAATAACGACTTAAAATAAATATTATAGAGGGGGATAACGTACTCAAAGAGCGGAAGCGTTATAAAAGTTACAAAAAAAATAATTAAATTTTCGACTAAGTATAAAAGGAATTGAATGAGAACTTCAGATGGGCGTGGCACTATAAAGAAAAGAGCTAGTCTAACTTTAACTCATAGAAATGGGGCGATAATAAAACGAGGAGGTGTTGATTAATGAGCAGTAGATAAAGTTGATAGAAACTTAAAAAGGGTATAATATTCGTCCTAGCTACGTTCAAAATATCTGCTCGGTATAAAAGCTTTTTAAAATTTAGAAACAACTACTTTTCGATTTATAATTTTGACGGCAATGATTTCTATCTTGTCTTAAAGCTATAGTTTAGTTAATTTCTAAAGTCTGCACGATAATTTCAGTAATAAATTTTAAGAAAACTAATGCTTGCGAAAACTACCGTATTGCTTAGAAATTCACACTTAATTATGGTGGTAAGCGCAAAAAGCTTCTATATAATACCGAATATTTTTTTATTATAGGTCATGCTTGTGCCTACTTTAAAGCTGTTACAATGCAAGACTGAAGAAAAAAAAAATTAATAAAAATTTAGTTATAAAATTTTAAAAACAATTTAGTTAATGAACAAAGTCTACTTTATGCTCTTTTTAATGAACTTGTATTCGATAATTAAAACGCTCCTCTATATCTTCTCACCTTCTCTTAAATTTTTGAAAGGAAATGTTAAGAAAAAAATGAGCAAAGCCTAAAAACGGGTTTTTTTTTATTAATGATATTTCCTGATGCTCGATCGGGTCATGAAAGTAAACCCGAATTTACGAGCTCTCAACGGGGTGATATCTAACACATTAGCTTTAAGCTTGAGCTAAAGCAAACTCATGTATATATGCATGAGTTAAAAATAATTTTATTCCTAAGCCATGCCCAGATTTCTTAGTTGACCTCATCTGTCAGTAATCGATTGGTGCGGCTGAACCGATCGTAGGTTGCGATAGCATTGCTTCGAAAACATTACCCAGAGCTCAACCTGAGGTCTTTGATAAGGCATCGTTGCGAACAACCATGGTGCGTCCGGCATAAGGCGTAGTAGCTTGTTTTGTCTCACTTGAAGCGAAGAGACTATTGCCGATGAGTGGTAGGCCCAGGCAGTAGATGTGTATGTCATGATCGGTCGGAAGCATAACAAATACAAGAGTCGTTTGTTGTGCAGCGAGAGTCTGCTTCAAGCACAAAGTAAAGGGTAGAGAGTTTGAACCGCCGCCTTGACCATCGCCGCCATATAGTTTACATGAGGCATCCACAGGAGCTTAAAGTCGGTAATGACCCACCTTCTTCTCTTGGGGACACCAAGGCATTACCTTATTTTTAAAGGTCAGCGTCGGTAGAGCGCTTCTTTAAGATAAAAAGGGCTTTGCTCTATTCCGCATTAATAGTAACTTTTCAACGACGGCACCCAGTTGGTAAGCATCACTAGGTAGTACTGCAGATTCTGGCGCAATAGGGCGAATGATTTTGCCAAGGAGTAAATTGCTGTATCACTTCTATAAGGCAACCCGCTAGTGGAGGTCGTCAGGCTGTGGCACGTTGCGCATGAAGTGCGAGGAGTAGGGGCGATACAAGAGATCCTTGTGGGGCTCCGAATGTAGTGCTCTTAGGGGTGGGTGCACGCCACCACGCCGTACACCAAAGAGGCGGTATCCAAGATAAAAAATTTGAGCTGGTTATCTTCTCCATGTGCGTTGGGTACCGTGGTACTAAATTGCACAATCCGCGCTTGTCGGTTTAAGGTTCGATTATTTAGCCTTCTGGGTAATCAACACAGCTGTTCCAGGCAGGATGCTTGCAGTTAAGGTTCTCACGTATAATAACTGAGAAACAAGTTATAGAAAGGGCAACAACATCTGAGGTATTAAGCGGTATGCTGGCGCACTTGTAAGCTCCAATCACAGACAGAGGGCCCCAGCTGATTAAGTGGAGGGAAACTCCAAGTGACTCAATGTTATACAGGGCTAGTAAAAATATCACAGTGTTGAATGTTTCGTCTGACCAAAATAGTTGCACCTCCACCGCCCCTATCAAGGCGATCCTGAAGGTACGTCGATAAGTTGCAGAGGTTGAATGGAAAAACGTTGGGAAGAAGATGAATTTCAATAATAACACAGACCAATTTTTTCGCGTTGCATTGATCCCTGCAATTTTTGTTTCCTGTGTAGAACGCCATCTGCGTTCCAGAGCAGAAGAGGGATAGGACGAAACGCTTGTGGTTTAAAAAAAAAAAGGTTTTAAATTTTCTGAAATAATAAAAATTTTTTACAATTTGCTAACAGTCCAACTCGCTGGCGTACTTTACTTACCAACGCATAACTTTCTATTAAAATAAAAACTTCTAAAATTTTAAATTAGTAATTCTAACAAAAAAACCAGAATTTGCATTTATAGTGTCAATATATAAATATATAGTTATGATTAAAAAGTTTCCTTATGAAAATTAGATCTTTAAAGAATTGTTTAACCTTTATTTTTTAGATGTGGTAGTACCTACATATATTTATCTTAAATTACTTGTTTGTTTTGTGATACCATTGTGAAGTGTTCTGCGACTATATTATTCACATGCATTCAGTTATCTTAGGTCGTTATATAAAATTTTATTAGCTGCAAGGGTAAAGTTATGCAAACTCAGAATAAATTTATTTATAACTAGTCAATGTTTGCCCCTTCCTTATTTGTTTCTTCCCTATTTATTTTTCTTTTCTTTTTTTTTTAATAAAAAGAAACGTTTTCTCTTTATTTTCTACAGGAAGGTCTCTCTTTCTCTACGGCCTTAGCTGCTGTTTAAAATAATCTAGTCTTGTTGCGATGTAACATCGGATAATAGGACAGTCAGGTTAGTTTGGCGCTCCTTGGAGCGTCAGACTCAATTAATTTGATGTCGAGGTCTCCAATATTTCTTGTATAAACTTGTATCGTGGGTTACTTATTGAATAAAGGGCTTGTTAGAATCAGCCAAAAATTTTTTAAAATCCTCCTTGGCTCTATATTGTAATATTGTGTGTAGGGTTTCAATATCAACATTTAAAAATCTCGATGAAGAATAAAGTTTTGCACAAACCACGTTGCTCCTAAAATAGTTCTCAATATGTTTTGTATTACGATAAGAGTGGCCAATAATGGCAAGGTGACAATATGAACGTTGGCTTGATAGTGGCTAGATGAGTTAAAGCTCGTTTTCTTAATTGGCGACTTTTCTGGCAGAAAAGTAAGGTGTGTAGTTTGATTACTGGTTTAGCCTTCTATGTGACTCATCTAAATGGTTGCGCCAAGAGCCTGTCGTCTGTGATGAGGCCAAGATAGTTTCGTTAGTACCGCAAAGGACTAGCGTATCGTTAAAGGCAACTGGTTGAACATTTAGTTTTTTACATCCCTTAGTAATTAATTTAGCTGTACTCTTTTAAGGTTAATAGTAGGGTGCCACTGGGCGAAGCATAGCTCAATACTTTCATGTATGCTTGCATATGTTTCTATTGCTAACGAAACTGACTTGGAAATGGCAAAGTGTTGCTCATCAGCAAATTGTGATAAAAATGTTGGGGTATGGGTCGGTTTGGGTAGATCCCCCATGTAAATCGGAAAGGGGATAGGTGAAAGTTAGGAGCCTTGTGGTACGCCTTCCCTAAGTCCCTTTAAACTTGAGCAGGCCTTTAAATAGTAGTAAAATATTTTTTTACGGTGTAGAAATGGTTTAATAAGGAAAAAAAAGGTAACCTGGTATCCTTAGGCGTCATTTCAGTTGTAAGACCCTTATACCAAACTATTCAATGCTTTTGCAAAGCTAGGAGAACAGCACATGTGGACATTGTCGTTAAATCTTTGTCACGTGCTCTGTGAACCTCAAGAGTTGCTGGGTAGTTGCATTGCCCCTTCTGACCCAAATTGGTTTTCAGATAAGTTATGGTTTTGAGCTACTTATTTTAGTGGTCGTCTAAGTTTAACTGCCTCTGCAACTTGTTACTGCAGGATAGTAGACTTACTGGGCAATAGTCCGTGGAGATTAGTGAGGCGTTTCTAATTTTTGTAGAAAAACACGGGGCTACTTTCTACAGGTCCAAAATAGAAAAACTGAGTGGCGTAAAGTTTTTATGGCTGATTGAGGGATGTTTCTTAGTTTGAGTTTTGCTATATCTCAGGTTCCGGTCACCATTTATTAAAAAGGTGGTTAATAATTGATTATTCTCCGGAGTTTATGTGTTCGTTTAGGAGTGCTTGCTTGTGAGAGTAGATTGTTCTACGAAGGAATTATTAAGTATGGGCATTGAGGTAAAAGACAGTAGACAAAGATTTTTGCTTTCTCTTTATCGTCGCAGAAAGTCCGGTTTTCGACATTATTGGTAAGCAGTGCGATTTTTGGCGGAGGGCTGCTGTTATTTCTTAGATTGGAAAGCTTATTCTCCCATTCTCAGTTGTAAATCATGAGGTTTTTTTTGACCTTTTTGTCAAAGGTTTTAGTAATCATTGATCTTCAGGGGATCGAGTTAACTTTAACTTCTTCTTTTGCTTTTTTCTGAAAGGAATTTGACTACTGCCGGCAGAAGTGGTTTTAAATATGATTGAACATTGTTATAGAGACCTTTTGGTATGATTGAATGACCGTGCTTTTAAAGTTAGCTACCGAAATCAGAGAGAAGCATGGACGAGTTAGGTTTTAAAGTGTTAACTCTGATATTATTCGTCTCAAAGATTCCTGAACAGTTTCTTGGTAAATTTACGTAATGAAGCCATAGAACCGGCTTTTAGGGTGCCAATTTTTAATAACTACAGGTAGGGGTTTTTCAGAGAAGCTCAGATAAATTGTATGCGTAATTAGATAAGACAAATATTTCTTATAACTGCATTGTCTAATAAACCATCTGCAGCCTTCTTCAAAATGCATGTTGGGTTGGTTGACCCCAATACAATTAACCCCTTATCTTCGGCGTACTTGTTTGAGAGCTCCTGCGTTAGGATATATCGTATTGCTGTTCCATAATGGATTTTAAGAGTTCAGGTCACCACATAGGATTACGAAATAATGATAGCTCAAGACAGTGTCCATTTCGTAATTTGCTAGATGCTATCCCGGAGAATTATATTCAGAAACAATTGCTACACCACCTTAACCTTAAAGGCTAAACTAAAATTACAACTGCTATGAAGAAAGCTAACATACTAAATAATATCACTAAGTGGGCAAAGTGTCACGATTAGTACCGCTACGTCTCCTTTTTAAGAGGCAACATAATATGTAGTTGGGCAATTTTATGGAGTGTGTTTTGCTCACAGGAACTATTTCCATTATTTTTTTCTGAACACATCCAACTCCTCTCCTTTGCATCGCTGTCCATCGGCGTATTAAAAAGGATATACTTAAATGCGTTTTGCAGGTCAATCATAATGATTGGAATACTCTTTGGGCTATTAGACTGTAGTAAAAAGTATATTTCTTAGTTTTAATTGGTTACTCGTGAATTTGTCTTCTCTTCTTTATTCCCTTCGCAGTTCAGTTCTATAAATATACCGCTTAAGACTACGTGTTTACTCTTTAGGAAGTTGATAACATGGGTTTTTCAGGTCTTCCTAGGGTTAGGGTTGGCTGTGGTAGGGGTTTTGAGGGTTTGGAAGTTTTACAAAAAATGTCATTACGAACACACCCTCATGACTTGTTGGTCAACCTCCGCAGATAAAATAATTGAGACAGAACTCACTATCAATAAAATATTTTTTACAAGTCCCCGAACGATTCAATGCGCCATTAACGAGAACAGGTGCGCATTCTCATTAGCTAAATATATATAATAAAAAGACGTAAATCAAAGTAATAAAAATATTAAATGTAAAGGAATGGATTAGTTTCATTCATGATATCATAAAAACGGATATGTACAATTAAGTTAATATAATAAGCTATAACCTTATCCATACCCCTCCCCTCCTTTTTAAAGGTCTAAAAAATGTTTTGACCGCGAGTACTCGGCAACCAACGAGAAGTCTTAATTAAGAGCCTGTCAAAATAAGATAAACTTAAAATAGGCTCGAGGTTACACTCTCTATGAAGTTAGCTGTTTGCGCACAAACCAAGGGGGTGCCCAAAACCAGTTTAAACGCGATTTTGTAGTATTTGTAGTCGATGAATATGTTTATTTAAAAAATAGACACAAGTGATAGGGCCCTAGACCATCCGCGGGTGTATAACTACAGAAACTCTTTTTTAAGTGCAGTTTGCTTTTCCTGCGTAGTAAGGGATCTAACACGGCGATAGTTTTCCTGGTTTTCAAACGACTTAAGAAAGGTATGGAATTCAGCTTAGTCGTTCGTCACGCACAATTTCGAGATATCTAACCTTCTTATATCGAGGAATGACAGTTTACTAGGGATCTAAGAAAATATCCTACTTTTTGTTGTAATTACAAAACTACTTTTCGGCTAGTTAATTATAAACCTCCCTGTTAAAAACCATGTCTCAACTACTGTCAACTGAGACTGCATGTTTTTAAATACCAGACACGCGGATTTTGAACTATAATATAAGGCTGTGTCGTCAACGTATGAACCTAGTTTCTATTTTTTCGATAATTGTGGCGTGTCGCACATGTAGATAGAAAAAAGTAAAGGGGGTACTAAGAAACCTTGTGAAACACCCGCCTTTAATTGTCTAAAAGCGGAATTCAACGAAGTTGCTCCAGCGGTAAAGGTTCTATTCGTTAGGTATGAGGTTTACCACCACAGTCAAGTAAAAAGGAAGCTAGATCGTCGTGCACTATTTTATGGAAGAGCCGCCTCAATATCTAAAAGACCACACGTGTTACTTTTTTTTATCAGCAAGCTTTTGTAGTTTCTCGTAAGCCTAATTATCAAGTGAATTGTGGGGTACTCAACTCGAAAACCAAATTGAAAATTAGGCAGGACGCGCATACCATCCACAAATTCTTATAATATACAAAGGACTCCGCTAACTTCCGCCTCCTTTTCTATAACAGGACAACAAGCTTATTGGGCGATAATCTTTAATAAAACAGTTAGGATGACTAGTTTTAGGAATAAAAATTACTTTAGCCAACTTCCACAATTTGGGGAAGTAGACCGTTATAAGTATTTGGTTATTAACCTTATAACTATTATCCAATCCCTTATACTAGAAAAGCCTCGGATACCGATAATTCTTAAAAACTTAATTCCACGAGCAATATCTATGGTTTTAAGTTTCCGCGCAGGTGGTAAGCTTAACCTCGTTACATATGTTAGGTCCTAAAAGGTAAGTAGTAGTTATGGTAGACACATGCTTAAAGCGGTGTGGATTCTAATCTATATATGAATGGGCTTCCAGTGCGTCAGCAAATGCCTCTACTATTTCGGAGGGCGTCGTAGCTGAGGCTTCCAGCATCACGAATGAGCGGTGTTATACCCCTAGCCTCAGTAGATCGAAATGGTTGATAATTTTTTTAAAGAATTATTCTCTGAACCAAAAGTCTAATTTTTTTTTGTTAGCTTTTTATTAAACCAAGCTTTTAATTCCTCCTTAACCTCAAATATTGATCTTGTTGTAAAGTTTTCTATCTCTTGGAAACAAGAGTTCAGAAATCTTGCTTTCGCCTTCTCTTAATTTGAGATCTAATATGGTCTAGTAGGTTATATTGTTGCATTTGGTGGGCCCCCTCTAGTCTTTCGTTATAGCTCCTTCCATTTGCACAACTGCCGTGTTTAAATCAAGAGCTTTCTCAGTGAAGTGCTCTATGGTGACTATGGTTTTTTCTAAATATTCCCGAACTGTGGGTCAACTGGTTACTTATTAACCCAAGTTGTCGAAAACGGCTTATCTCCTATCTTTGAAGATGGGGTTAGGATTAGAAGAGAGTTAAAATAGCGTATTGACGATGACAGGTACTTAAATAATTTATGTTACGTGGAGATTTTGGACCAATAACAATTAAATTTTTTTCATCGGGTATTTCGGCAAACCTTATTTCATTCTCGCTCCTCCGCCTGCTATTCCACAAAGGGTCTTTAAAGTTTAAGTCTCCAGACATTAAAACCTCCGCAATTTTAGGCATAACCTTGTCGAAAGATTTGTAAGTAGCAGTCATATTGGCTATCCCATTGAAACAGAGCTCTAAATTACCCAGACAGCTTCTAAAGTTACCTCTATAAAATGGAGCTCTTGGTGGGTAATGTTTCTTCCAGTTAAGAGAGCTACGCTTTCTCCTCCAGTATCTTTCCTGTCGAATCTGTGAACAGAATAGTTAGGTACCTTAAATCGGTCACCTTTCTTTAGATATGTAATGGATGTAAAAATTTGTTCAGGTTCATTCTGGGAATAAGTTTCTAAGATGGCCCCATTTAGATAATCTAAAAATTATTTATTTTTTAAGTTAGTTCCTTAATGGCCTTTGTCAGTTATAGCTGATCGCATTGGTAAGTACCGCTTTAAAGTTGTCCCTCATGTCGTTTATGGGTTTGTATTAGTTGCATCAGGTTATGAGTTCTGTTTAGTACGCTGTGCATAGCTTATATTATCTTTAATAAATACTTGCAGGTTTCTTGGGGGCTTTACTTTAAAAATTTTTATAATTTTTTTTCAAAAGTGCATATTTAGGGTAGTTCTGCATACTCTACAATATGGAACATGATTCCTGGACAATTAGGGGAGGCGGGCTTTTCATTCTCGCTTCTACTGCAGGACGTCAATCCGTGGGGACCATTGCATTTAACGCATTTGTGGTTTGACTTACAGTACTATTCTGTATGTCCAAATAGTTAACATCTATAGCACGGGTCAATCGTCCCGCTTCTTATTAAGTGTTCAACCGTTACGGCAACATACCCAATACTTTTCAAATTTTAGGTCTTGCTTCGCATTTTAAACGCCTTGTTCAGTAGAGGTAGAGACTGTCTTTCCTTTTCAAAGGAGCGAATTTTAATTATTTCAGACGTATTGAACCCTTAAAAAACTTAAGATCTGCTTTTACAGTTTCTGTAGTCATTTCTGCGAAAATAGTTCGAATTACCGCTTTAAACTCATTTTCGATAGACAGCTGGTACCCGCAGAGTTTTAAAAATTTTTCTTCTAGGTCTACAATTCTCGAAACTTATTTTAAATCCCTCGTTTAAGCTGAAATCTAAGGGCTTTGTTTACCAATTAATTGTGTAATTTTTGTTTAGCATGGAGCGCACCATTGTCCATTTTCATGACCAAAATGTATTTTATCATTACTCAGTTTGGAACTTATATGTTATATAATGTATTCAATTATTTGCCTAGCTTAGAGACGCTATTAAACGCAGAACGCCGGTCACTGGAAATAACACCGGATTCAGGATATCAGAAATTCTCACTGCTTCACGCTAACTATACTTATATAAATTATATTACTTGATATTCGCAAAATTATATAATTTTTTTTTAATTATATGTTAACAAAAGGTTTATAAATATGAAGAAATAACTATTACCATAATACTGAAAATGGATAGGAACGCCCAAAGAGAACTAAAAGAACGGCGACGGCTAGTAAACATTTTTCTAATAAAAGTGTTTAAAATGCAATATGAAAATGTTACTCGTTTAATTATTTCTTAAAGAAGTGTAGTGGGTTCCAAAAAAAAAAGAATTTGCTAAAGTTAACAAATCTTTTTGTCTACTGTTAAACCTGGTTTTAATAATGTTGTTTTTGACGAAAATTGTTTTTCATGGAACGAATGTTTTCCAAAGCCGCCCTATCCCTTTTTAAGTAGAAAATTCTAAAATTGCGATGTTAAATGGCAGTTAGCTGTCATAAGTTTGAATAGCAGTCTGAAACTATAAATGCTTGCTTCAAAACACTTATCAACACCTTTTTTTCTTGATAAATAAATTTTAGTCTATTTGCCAAGTGGAAGTAAACGAGCAAATGAAGCGAATAAATAACAAGGAACCAATATAGTAAACAGTAGCCGTGTTAAAGTTAGCAAAATTTTTAATTATATAACACTACGTTTTCACACTCTCTTTGGCATGTTTTAATTCTGATAGAAGTGAAACTGAATAAATTATGCTGTAAACCATCTCATGTGCTTAATATATCCCAGAATATTTTCAATATAAAAGAAGTTGACAATTTATATGTATGCATCTCTATTTATAACAAACTTCTAAGTAGAAAAAAAATATTAAAAATATTTTATAATGTACTAAACGGCCTCATGAAGCTTATTACTATCAGGACTCTTATTATTTTAATAATTTAGGCGTCCCTGAAAGGAAGCTTCTCCCTAAAGTCTTCAAGCTTAATATTATTTTAACGCCAAAAAAAAATATTGAATTAGCCTAATTTTTATAATGAATACGAATATTAAAACATTCGCATGTAAAAATAAGGAAGTAAAACAAAGAAGTCTTCTAAAATCCAACGTTTTATTTCTAGTATCAGCTTTAAAAGTAATACATACAACTAAAAAGAATATTTCTAAAAGTAAATACTAAGCAGTTAATGTAAAAAAGAAAAACTTACAACGCTAACAAGTTAGAGAGACTCGAAAACATTTGGGTGCTAATATAGTTAATTTGATTTTCTTGTAAAAGTCTTAGTGCAATTATTAATATAAAAGTTTTAAAATAAAATTTATAATAGTAATCATGAAGGCACATGCTTTACTTTCATGAGTATAAGAAATCGGAGTAATATAATATATGGACTTTTTACTTCCAAAAAATACTAAATTTTCGCACTGATAAAAGATAATTTTGATCGGATTTTATTTAGTTTCTAGTATAAAAATGTAACACAATAAATAGCAATTATTACTTTTTATTTGCGTTTCTCTATACTCTTCTTAGTGTTAGAATAATAATAAGCCGTAAAAATTGATAGAATAGTCCAGCTTTTACAATAACTCCACAAGCTTATTTAGAGTATACTACTAATTTAATATATAATTTAATAACCTGACATCATTTTCAGTATCTTTTGTATTAAGTTTAAGAATAAAAACTGAAGGGACGAAAGCCAATAAGAAATTATGTCTAAAATAATAGATCGATGCATACTGTTATAGAAAACGTACTTATTTGTTATGTCTTTGATAGACCTCAATAACTTAAAAATGTGTATCTACCTAAATTTAGCTAAAATAATTCCATAAAAATAGTTTCTACCATAACAACCTTGCATAGTAAATATTTTAAAACCATATATGTTTATTATAAAAGTATATAAGAGTCAAGAAGTGAAGCCTCTCCAATGTGGAAAGCATAATTCTATCCAAGTCGTTGAATGAGAGCTCGCTTTCATTTAAAATAAAGCATTTTTCATAATGATAGTAGTAGAGTAACTCTTACAATTTTTTAAATTAATAGGGCTGCTACTTGTTCATAGTCAGACAGCTTTAGATTGCAAATATATATATTCCTTTTATAATAAATGTTTAATAAATTATATTATTAATAATAATTAAGTATAGAAGCATGTTTATATATATCCTAGTTAGAAACGTTTTGGCCTAATACAAAACTATTATTCTTAAGCATGTTAGCTAAATTGAAAAAAAAAAATATATTTACCTTAACTCCATTTGGAATTTTGATGGTACTAATTGCTCGCCTAAAGATTTGCAAAAGTTTAACTTTCTGCTCAATTATTTCTTTAAGATAATTTAATACTTAATGCATGGCACACATAAACAAATACGGTGTAACTGCTAAGTGCTTACTTATGGGGAGGACACCTTTGAGAGCTTTGGGTCTTCCCAGAAGGTACAACAAAAAGCAGAACAGGTAAAAGGAAGGTTTTTAGCTCCCTCTGCAGTACAAAAATACTAAGCACAGTCCTTCTCGCCTTACTCTTATATAGGTCATGAAATAGGCTCCTTTTTCTGCCTTATTTTAAGTGGAAATATATTTTTTTGTGATAGAGCGTTTTACCAGGGCCTGAGAGAAGTCTTCATTAAATTAAGTAGTAAAGTTTATTCTATACTTTAAATTTATAAAATTTTCTTAATAAATATAATTTCAAAGAAAAAAGGCTTGAGTAATTATTATATTTTTTTCTTTATACAAGGAAAACAGTGCTGATAATAATCACGTTCGACACGGCTATCTTATTTTTGGGAGTATATATTTAAAATTTCTTATTTTGAATCTTAGAAAAAAATTCATTGGCGTTTAACTACGCACTTCTGCTAAAGAATAGATATATATATATATACATAGTAAAATTGATATTAGCCTTCTACTAATTCTTAAAATTTTATAAGCAACTATATGCTTTCAGTAAGAACACATTATTTTTATAACGTTACAAATGAATTTTGCTTACTGTTGTGAGTTTTTTATATATATAAATATTTTTTCAACTTAAAGGCACCCTGAAGATGCGAAGTTTAACTCGGGTGAATTCTATACAGAAAAACAACTATTTTGACCAGGGCCCCTATGCTTCAAATTTGGAGAAAAGCCAAAGTTTTTTAGTAGTATCTGTTCCTAAAAAACAGTTGTTTGGGTTCATCGTAATAAAAGCCATACAACGCACTAAAAAGAGTGACTAGCTTTTCAGGAGAATAACAATATTTATAAAGGCAAACAGTACTAACATTAAATTACTGCTAATCTAACAAATATTTTAATTCCATTAAATAGCGAATGTGAGTTAACTTATAAAAGGTTAACTGTAAACTTAGTTTTGACTAATAAGCCAGACAAGATATGATATCAATTTGTTACCCTAAATTCTAGGAAATTATTCTTCAGCTAGACCCATTTGTAAAACAAGAAACGAACTGGGTTTAATAAAATACATTACGCTGCGGTATCGTTTAATAAATGAAATTTTTATGAGGATTTGATTGGATTAGTAAAAAGGTGCCAAATATCGCAAACCACAAAAAGAATATTGAAGACGCTAGCACTGCTGCACTAGTTATAAATTAATACCGATACCTTTGCTTTTAAAAATATCTGATTCTCTTTCTTTCGAAATAATATCTCCAAAGGTACACAAGTTCGAGACTTTTTATATAAATTCAAATTTCAGTGGCCCTATTATATGAAGGCAAAAATAATTTTTATTATATTGGTTACATTATTAAAAGAATAGATAAAAATAATTTATTTTTAAGTATTTTATATAAGGTTATATCATTATTTGTTAAACTAGTTTTAAGGTAATTTATTGTCTCAAAAACTTAATGTATCCTTGCATTTCAGTATAACTTTTAATAATTTTTTTTATTTTCATGATCAATCGAGTTACTTGCTGTTATAATTATTAAAACTCTTTCATGTTAGCCTTTCCAGTACTATATTATCTAAAGAAACTGAGGCGTTTTTTAATAATTTATGGAAGTTAAATAGAAGTGAATAATATACAGAAAGGAGAAGGGTGGGAAGAATATATATATATCTATTTTATAAAGGCAAATAGCACCGAGTTTGGAACTTTTTAAAACATTAAGTCATACACTGGGACTAAACTCTTACCTTTAGCCCGCGAGAACTAAACAAGCTTTTTTTTTATATAAAATTTTTAGTGTTATTTTAAAACGAGGCGGAGCTTTGCTATTGAAAGTTACTATAAAGTAAATTTCATTAATTCGATTTATTTTAAATTTGAAATTCCCTAGAATATAAAATTATATAGTTATATTATCAAAATAATGTGGCAACCTTTTTTTTTTTTTTAACTAATAGTGCGTTAGTAGTTTATAACATCAAAATTAATTTCTTTTTAGGTATTTATAATAAAAGCAAGTTATCTTATTAAAAGATAAGTAAGCTTATAATGCAAGCCAACTACAAATCTATCGGGAAGTTCTGATTAAAATAGTGATTATATGAAACATGAGTTTAAAATGTTATTAATTACTTGTTGAATATTATTTTTTCCCCCTTTCAGTAACTGTTAAGTTAATCGAATAACATAATATAATGGCATAACTTAAGTTTCAGCATAATTACTATAACTAGTTTAGTTATAAATACTCAGGAAACTGAATTTTTAAACATTTTTATAAGTAAAGAATACATCTAACTTTTATTTAGTTTGCTTAAAATGTTAATATCTGATAATTAAAGTTACGGAAGTTACAAAAATGTTGAAGGTTATAAAAGAAAAGGCGAACTTATATTTTTGCATTCATTATAAACATCGTAGGGGAAAATATTTAAGTAAATAAAAAGTAAATGGAGAATTTGAGTCAGTGAATTCACTTTGCTTAAATGGTGTACTACAGGGAAATGTTCTAACTTTCCATAACGTAAGGTGATAATTTTTTCTTTTTTTTAGATGGGTGACAAATAAATTTTTTGACAAGTATGGTATTGCCGTAATAAATACTATATTCGGTAATATGCTAATTTAAATAAATTTAAAGCCAAAGTTAAATTTTTTTTTTTACAGTTACAATGTTCTTTAATGAATATTTATAATTTTACTGGTCATACTCTTAATTACACTACGTGGGAAACAAGGGTTAATAAAATCTTTTAATAGTTATTGTGAATATTATGTAAAATATAAAGCAAAACTTTAATTAAAATTTTAAATTAATAGGTTACAACTTTGATAAGTTTATGTGCGATAGAAAATTAATTTTTTTTTCCAAATTTTAGGAAGTATATTATCTGAGCGAGAGCAAAAGATTATAATATTCATTCCAACAGAAAAGTTCTACTAGTTATGAATAAGTGTAGTGTGTTCTAAATTTGTTAAAACAACCTATGAACTCACTGCGTTAATAAAGTAAGGCTATTAAACAAAAATTATAAGCTATAATTTAAGGAAAAACCAAGTTTGAAAAACTATTGCAAAAAGTAAAGTTGCGATGTTAAAAACCTAGATAAACCTAGAAAAATTTTCTATAATAATAAAAAAGTACTTTATTAATTTTATGCCATTAAATTTGAGTGTTAAATCAAATAAAATCTATTTTTAATGAAGGCTGCTACCGTGCAGAACAAAATTCTATCTAAGCTTGACTACGAAAAAAGTGTTTATATTCATTATTAAAATCAAGTTACCTAAAATATTTTTTTTATGAGGTTTTTACTTTATTTGGTCTCATAAAAATTCATTATTGCATTAGTAACCATTAAATATATTAATAGATAGTTTGGGTTACTAACATAAAAATCTACGTTTGAGCGTCTTTGTTTGAGCACGTAGTTTGATAAATTCAAGTCTAGCCTTCTACTTTTCAACAAAAGAATATAATTATATAGAATTTAAGGATCACTTTTTAACAACACAAATACATTAAAAATTAATATTACAAAAGGATGATCGTACTGACTTTATACTTCTCTTCTTTAAATTAAGTATCAACAACTAGATTAGAAAAAAATTATTCGTAACAAAATAAGTATTTAAAAAAAGCAAGTTGGAAGAACAGAGACAATATTTTTTATTAGAACATTGCCTGTTATGTTTTTTTTTCTGCTCGTGCTTCCTTAGGACTTCTACTGGATGTAGATTTTAGGGACCTTAATTATTTGTATTTTAATTTTTCTCTTATAAATTTTTAATTTTAGTTTAAGATAACTTTAAATAAAAGTGTAGTCTATATTATTTTGGTAAAAAATTTATTTAATAATATAATAATAACTTCAATAAAGTAATAATTGGTAAAATTACTTTTTACTTGTGTAGAGAATTGGAATATTACATGTTAACAAAAATTCTTGAAGCGATTGCATGTTTTCTATAACTTTAAAGTAAAAAAAATTTTATATTATACTTATAGTAAACAATTTTTTTTTTGTTGTAAAAAAACTTGTGTATAAATATATATTTTATGTTATTCATATTTATTTTGATATGAAAATAAGTATATTTTTTAATTTTTATATTAATATATTTATTATTAAGTATTACTTTATATTTTTTTAATTTTTTTTTTAAAATTTTAAGTATATAAAATATTTATTTATTTTTAAAATAAACTTTAAAATATATTACTGTACTTTATATTACTTTTTATAACAAACTTTTTATTCTTATATAAAATACTTTAAGGTATATAAATATAAATGTTCTATTTTTCTATAAAAGAACTTTCCCTTAATTCTTAATATATATTTTTATATAAAATTTTTTTTTTCTATTTTTCTTATTATAAACTTCAGAGCATATAAATAAATCTTTTTTATTATAAGTAAACTTTAAAATATATGTATAAATATTTTAATTTTTTTTTATTATATTTATACTTTTTAGATTTATTATTTTTATTTCAATAATATTTTTTATTTTTTTTATAAAAAAAGTATTTCTTTGTTTTTATTAGATAAAATATATTTTTATTAGTTTATGATAATTTTTTCATCATAGAAATAATATTTTATTACTTTTTATAAATATAATAAAAAATGTTTTTAATGTTATCAGAATACTTTTTTTGCTTTAAGTATATTTATAGTTATTTTTTCATTTACTGCTAATTCTTTTATAATAAATTTTGATAATTTTTAAGTTTTTTATATATTTACTATTCCTATTTTTTAATATATTTTTTTTTATTTTTATATACTATCCCACAATTCTTTGTTTTATAGGAAACTTCAAAGTATTCATTATATTATTTTTATAGTGTACATATATTAATTTTTTTATAACTTAAAAATATATATTTTTTTTATTAACTTTTTAGTATATGAATAGTTTTTTTATATATAATATTATTTAGGATTATTATATAATTTTTATAACAAAAGTAAAACTATAATTATAATAATTTTTTATTACCTGTTTAATACATATTTATATATTTTATTATAAACTTTGAAGTATACTGAGAAGTAGTTTTTTTTTATTATACTATAATGTATACAATATTTTTAAATTTTTTTTCTATAATAAAACATATATCGCATAATAGTATATATTTTATCATTATTATTTTTCTTAACTTAATTTTTTCATACAGGATTGCCTTTAACGTGGCATTGCAGTGCTGCTCTTCGGTTTTATTATGTTACTTAGTCGTTAATGATTAGAACACGTGTACTTATCAAAATAAATTGAAGCTAATGATTCGTTTGATTTAAAAAATGCGACCATCGGACACTGTTGCACCAATAAGAGCGATGGCGTCGACAACGTCCCATGTGCAACCAATGGAAATGCACCGATGAACAATTCTGTGAATGTTTTAGCCAATGAGAATTAAGAAAATAAATCTGTTTCCGCCAACGGAAAAGCTCCTGTTGATACAGAATAGAATCAACTTCTGCACAAATTTAATAAACTTTTTTCTTAATAAAATTTAATTTCAAATTGGTTACGAAAACAAATTGTGAGAAAGTAAAATTATAAATTTGAACATTTACTAAATCTTATGAAATTTTAAAGTAACCCTTAAAAAAATTATTTTAAAAAAAAAATTGTATATAAAGATAGGTATATATATTATGTTTATTATCAAACATTTTATATAAAAAAAGGTTAAAAAAATAATTTACAGACAAAAATTATAGATCTCATTTCAAATTAAATTATTAAACAATATTTTATTCCACCAAAAAATCTAAATAAAAATTAAAAAAGCTTTATTATTATTTATATAAACAATATTTATTCTCAATATAAAAGTTTTATAATAAGAAGTATAAATTGTTTAGCAGAAAAGTGCATATAAAAATAATTTGATTTGGCGAAACTTTAATTTTTATTAGAGATAATCTTTTAATAGCGATTAATAAAAAGTTTTAAAATACAAAACTTTTAGTATTATTTTGTAAATAAATTTATTAAAGTATATTAAGCTTAAAACTTAAATAGAAAAATTTGCATTAAACATTTTTCTTTCATACTATTTATTTATATTATCATAACTATTGAATAAAATATTTATTAAATCAGCATTATTTTATAGTAATAATTTATATATTAAATAATTAGAAGGAGTAAAATAATTAGAAATAAATTTGAGATGAATTTAATTTATATCTTTTATAATATAATTTACTATTTAATAAAATTTTATAAATTTAATAATCTATAATATTTTATGTAACAAATCAAAAAGTACACAAGATGAAAGTAATTTTTTTCTTATGTACTACTTATCAATATTATATTGAAATAACTTTGAATAAAAAACAAACAAAAAAACGATTTTTAGTATTATTGTATAATTAAAAATTAAATATAGAGATCGGTAAACACAAACTTATGAATTTTATTTATTTTTTTTATAATATTTATTAATGTATAGCTATTAAAAAAATTAATTTAAAAAAAAAGATCTTTTTGTTATTTAAATTTAAATTCATATAAAGTAAATTATCTTAAAGTATTTATAAGAGTAAATTTATACACGAGATGAATCTCATTATTTTCTTTTATACTAATATATATAATATTGTAATAATTATTAATGAAAATACTTGGAAAAAAAGTTTTTTAGTATTATTAGATGATAAAAATAGAAATAAGATTTGTAAAGTAAAAGGTAATTACAATCTAAAGTTTGGGATAAATTTTTTACAATATATTTATTAATATAACAGTGTACTTGCTACTAATTGGAATACTTCAAATAAAGCCTATTAGTATTATTTTGTAAAAATTTAAAAATAGTTACAAAAATTAAGGAAAGCGAGTGAAGGAAATTTCATACTTTTGCACTATTTATTAGTAGCGATTAACTAAAAAGCTTTAACTACTAAAATTAGAGAAGTACTAATTTCTTACCTTTTATAATTGCACTTACAGTATTTTAAAATAAATAACATTGAACGAAAAGCGTTTTAAAAATAGCTTACGCACTAAATTATTGACTATTCGATTAAAATTATTAGCGTACAATGTGTGCTAATACATGAAATTAAAAAAGTACTAACTTTATAAACTTTTATAATTATCACTTACTTTTGTATAGTTAATAGCTTTGAACAACAAGTTTTTCTTTTTAAAACTTTTGATGCGGTTTCCTCACTGTCTATACATAACTCTATAAAATCATGCGCTTAAAGTTAGATTTGTAAGGTACTAGTTTGCTTAATACTTGAATGTCCGTTACATTCTAAATTACATTGGAAAACAAAAAATTTCTTTAAAAACTTTTAATGCGTTTCTTTTCAAAATGCTTAATAATAGCTCACTACTACATTGCTATTATGAATTCGTAATGTTTGCTGGTAAGTTTATTTTGTAAACAGTAATAGTTAATATACTTGGCTGTCACTTACAATATCTAAATTAAATAACAATGTACGAAAAGTTTATTTTTATAACTTTTTGAGATTGTTTTTTTCCTCCCTTGATAATAGTTTATTAACTAAATGGCTTGGTTTGTATGCTAATAAGCTGTTTTGTAAAAATTAAAAACCTAATCTTCATTGATAGTATTCTAACTTGTTTGCTACCAAAAAGTTTTGGTAACACAAGTTTTAAATATACTTATTTAGCAAAGAGCAATTTTTTTTGGTTTTTTTAATTGCATTAAATTTATTTTCTAACTTGTGCTATCTTGTTTTCTTTTTAAAAGTTTTAATAGCGCGAGTTGTAGGTATTTTATTCCTCGTAGTACAAAAAAAACTTTATTTATTTTTTCTTTTAGCTTTGTTGTTTTCGTACAACTGAAAGGCTACAATAAAATAGCAAGATTCGGAGAGAACAATATTTAAATATCTGCCACACTGCACCATCCCTATTTACTTTAAAAAAACTTTTATGCTTGCAATCGTTGCACATAAATCCAGTAACCTATCTTACTTTTTTTATTTTCCTTTTAAGCTCATAATAGATTACGAAAAACCTCCCAAGATGAAAAACATGCTTTTTATTAACAGTTAATAGGAAAAGTAGTTTTTTTGGAGATTTTCATATTTTAAGTCGGAAAAGCAAAAAAAAATTATTTTTTAAGGTTTTATTTCAGTAATCAAGTCGGAAATAGTTGATATAACTACAATCAATATTTTTTAATATTTGTCCCCACTTTGCACTGTCTCTGACTCATTTCTCGAGTATAACAGGGGATAGTCATTGTTGAAGAGCGCCCACTCGAAAAGGATTGCTATTAAGTGCCCTTTGGCAAATATTATCTTCAAAAGTTCTTGTAACCATATATTTTTTATTAAACCTAACCCTTAACCCCGATATATTTAGACGTTTAAAGCAATTCAATGTTCTACTAAAAACACTGTTGTACTAAATGCATGATAACGTTAAAGATAATAGACTTATACGTAAGAGCTTTGGAGTGGGTAAGGTACAGCAAAACATTAAAAAACCAACTTATTCAGAATTATCATTATGACGCCTTCTATGGTTTATACAAAAAACACCAGTACCACTAAGCAAAAAAGAGCGTAATACGTACTAAATGGGCTTTTTTATTATTCCTACCCCACTTTAATGAGACCACGATATTTATTTTCAGTACTAGTACCTAATACTCGTCGGGTGGGTAGATCCTGGCTTACTTGATGTAAGGCACTTAGTTTGATTAAAATAACGAAAGAATCCTATGTTCCCACTAAAAGTGCATTTACCATTAACATAGCTGAATTCTTTGTAGAGGGTTCGCGAGCAGCAAAGAAAATTTTGGTCAAGTTTTAATTTACTAGTAAATTTTAAAGGGTAATTAAAAAAGGTTTGTAGGATTGCAATAATAAAGAAGGTATAGAAAATTACAAGGTATAAGGGTACCATGAAGCCACAAAAGCTTTAGTCCCAATCTCAGTTAGTGGATTTTCATCAAGCCCCCTAAAGGTTATGTAAAGGTAAATATTAATAAATAATGTTAACAGGAAGAACACCTGAAACAACACCGTTGTCCGGATAGGTCTTATTATATAAGCAGGTTTCATTAAATTACTTCTAAAATGCAACTATACCGGTCTTTAAAGACCTGATTAGACTGATTAACTGTACTAAGTCTCCGCTTACGCAGTTTATTTAGATAAAAAAAACAGAAAGTGTTTGGCGGAACTATAAATCTAAACGTTTAGAAGTCGAATGGAAAATGTATAACAAGGTGTAAAAAGAAGGCCTTAAAAGCAACACAACATACGTAAATAAAGAAAAAAGCTAAAAAATATGATAAAACGTACAGTAAAGTTAACTTTTTTAACCACAGAAAGTTAAGAGATGGAATACTAGTAATCGAATTACCTCCAAGATCCCTAAATAAAAGTATATAAAAAGATAAAAAGTTCAAAATTAAAATAAAATGTAAGGTATATTGCTACTCCTTAATTAAAATTAATGTAAAAAAAAGTACAATAAAATAGTTATAGTTGTAATACTAAGGACCACGTAATGCATAAAATAGGCAGAGATTGAATTGAGAACGGATAGAAAAGTAAGTGCAATATACCATCTACAAATGGTATATCTATTTCTTATATTACAGAGGCTTCCAAATTAAGGTGCCTTATAATACAATTCTCAAGAGAATATACGTATATTATAAAAAACTCACAGTTGCTTCGAATCAAAATGAGAAAACGCATAGTCTTCTAATGATCCCCTTTGTCTATTCGGTAATGTTCTATAATTACTAACTTAAAATTAATATAGATTTGAAAAATACAGAACACGAAAAATACACTTTCCAATATTGCAAAGAAGTAAATATCTAGTAAGCTGTGAAAAATTTATAATATATTTCAGAAGTATAAGTGAAAAGTATATTATTGTATAATAAATATATAATAATAGGATAATCTTATTATCTTACAATAAAGTTAAATTACGAAGGCCAAAGAACATTCTTTTGCTGATGGAGATAAGGGGGTTAGAATCTAAATTACTTAAAGTTTATGTCAGTAGTGGTATTAGATGAAAAATTTAAAAATATATCAAGCTCTAAAATTCAGTCATTTGGTTTTTTATTATTATTGGAAAGCAATATAAAGTATATATGAAAACTCAGAAAAAAACTAAGTTCTAGCTAACGAAGAGGTTTGTATTTAAAATAGATTAGCAAGATGATGTTTCTATAATTTATCCATTAGCTTATGGAATAACCTACAGGCGTTTTAATAAAAAATAAAAATCTTACAGATGAGTCAAGGCAATGAGATGAGAAAACGAATCGTCTTCTATTGATTCTATTTGGTTAGCAGATAGAATTCTACAAGGGATATCATATTAGTATTGCTAAAGGTTTTAAAAAATACAGAACACATTAAAGAACTCATTATAATATAACTAGAAAGTAGTAATATTATTTATTTAGAAAGTTAAGAACATTTTGTGAATGAATAGATTTAATAAGTGAAAAAATTATTATTGTATTATTATATATTTAATAAGGATAAGTTTATAGTCTTACAAAACGGTCAAATTACAAAGGCTGGAGAACATTCCTTTGCTGATAGCAGTAAGTTGGTTACAATGTAAACCCCTTAAAGTTTATGTCAGTAGTGGAAGTAGATGCAAAATTTGAAAATATATCATTATTAAACTCTAAACTTCATTCATTTAGTATTATTGGAAAGCAATATAAAAAGTATATGAGAGCTCAGAAAAAACTAAGTTCTAGCTAACGAAGAGGTTTGTAGTTAAAATAGATTAGCAAGATTATGTTTCTATAATTTATCATTAAGCTTATAGAATAACCCACGAGTACCTAAATAAAAAATAAAAATCTTACAGCCGCGTCAAGGGAATAAGATGAGAAAACGAATCGTCCTCTATTGATTTTATTTGGGAACCATATAAAGATCTACAAATAATATGTTAGTAACAATGCTATATGATCTAAAAAATACTGAACTCGACAATTAAGACTCATAATAATAATATGAAGAAGTAACTAAATAATATATCTAGTAATCGAAGAAGATTTTATGATTGACTCGAAAGCATGCGTGATACAGAATATTAATTATATAATAAAATATTATTTGTAAGGATAATCTTATAGCCTTACAAAATAGTCAAATTAAAAAGGCCAGAGAACATTCCTTTGCTGATAGAGATAAGTGGGTTATAACCTAAATTACTTAAAGTTTATGTCAGTAGCGTAATTAGAAGAAAAATTATTAATTATTTTTTTAATAAAGCATAAAAATCCATCCAATAGGTCTTCTAATATTAGTGAAATACATTATATAGAAAGTATGAAAACTCAAAAAAAATAAAATATTATTATATGAAGATAGCTGTACTTTAAATAAGTTAGAAAGATAACATCACATAAATTTATCAATTAGCTAATGGTATAACCCACAAGCGTTTACTAAAAATAAAAAATCTTACAGCTCAATCAAGGCATTGAGATGAGAAAACGAATCATCTTCAATTGATTTTATTTTGTTCTCGGTTAGACCTCTACAAGTAATATTTTAGTAACAATGATATGATCTAAAAAATACTGAACTAGTCAATTAAGACTCAATAATAATATGAAGAAGTAACTAAATAATTTATCTACTAAGCGGAGAACATTTTATGATTGAAGCGAAAGAATGAGTGAATAGATTATTATTATATAATAATATGTTATTTGAAAGGATAATTTTATAGTCTTACAAAAAAGTCAAATTAGAAAGGCCAGAGAACATTCTTTTGCTGATAGAGATAAGTGGGTTAGAATGTAAACTCCTAAAAGTTTACGTCAGTAGTGGTATAGAAAAAAAATTGATAATTATGTACAACATTTTTAATTTTAAAAAAAATGTATTTATTCGTACTTTAATTACAACCGAAATACTTATATAAAAAATATGAAAACTCAAATTTTTAGCTAAGAGGGTTGTAGTTAAAAATACATTAGCAACATGTTTCTAAAATTTATCAATAAGCTTATAGAATAACCCACGAGCACTTAAATAAAAAATAAAAATCTTACAGTTCAGTCAAGGAAATAAGATGAGAAAACGAATCGTCCTCTATTGATTCTATTTGGTTATCATATAACATTCTACAAGGGATATCTTATTAACATTGCTATAGGTTTTAAAAAATACAGAACACATTAGAGAACTGTTTATAATATTAGTAGAAAGTAATTATATTATTTATTTACAAAACTAAGAACATTTTGTCATTGAATCGATATATTGAGTGAAAAGAATATTATTGTATTATTACATATTTAATGAGGATAATTTTATAGTCATACAAAGCGGTCAAATTAGGAAGGCCGGAGAACATTCCTTTGCTGATTGAGGTAAGTTGGGTTACAACCTAAATTCCTTAAAGTTTACTTCAGTAGTGGTATTAGAAGAAAAATTCATAATTATTTATATCATTATTAAGCTCAGAATTGTATTAATTCGAAATATATATACACCCAGCCGGTGTCATTATGACGCAAATAGCAAAACTCAAAATAAATTAAATTCTAGCTAACAAAAAGGCTGTAGTTTAAAAAGGTTAGCAAGATTATGTTTCTAAAATTTAACAATTAACTTATGGAATAACCCACAAGTGTTTTAAAAAAGGGTAAGAATCTTACAGTTCAGTCAAGGCAAGGAGATGAGAAAATGAACCGTCTTCTATAGCTTTTATTTTGTTATTTGATAATACTCTACAAGTAATATATTAATAACATTGCTCTAGGGTTTTAAAAATTCTAAACAGGATTATTAGGACCCCATCAATGTTACAAGGAAATAGCTATATAATTTTTCTCGTAGGCTATATATTTTGTAAAATGCCGGGAACAATTTACGATTAATACAATTAGCATGGGTAAATAAAATATTATTATATAATAAAATATTTTATGATACGATTATAGTTATATTCTTACAAAAACGTCAAGCTGGAAAGGCCATCAAGCATTCTTTTAGTGATGACGGTAATTTCGTTATCATTTAAATTTCTTATATGTCAGTAATAATTAAAATGTAGAATTATAAATGTATAGTTCCAAGTTAATATACCCTTTCGTGCAATTGTTATTTTTAAAAAAAAAATACAATGCAGTTAAAAATACACTTATATTAAAATAAAAACTGTTACTCTCTAGAGAATCCTTACGTTTACTATTTAGTTTTTACTTAGTAATTTATAATATATGATATAATGAAGACAAATCTTACATGGACGTTACAGAAGAGTATATATTCGCTTCTATCGGTGGAATAGTTTTTAAGTGGCACCCTCCTAAAAACCTTTAAAATATGTAGTATTTTCGTAAAGGACGACATAACATCAGGTATAATATAATGCTGAGAAGTTCTATGTGTGGATACTTCATTATAGTCAACAGTATATTATTAATGACATAAACTAGGACTACAGACAAAAATTTTGATCAATATTATTCCTAATTTTCTTATGGGTTTCACATTTACGATGTGTCAACAACTGGTTTGGCAGGGGTGGGTACTTACAATTCTTCATGGTTGTTGTACGCCCCTGGTCCGTGTGATTCTTGTTCAAACTGTGAATACACCCATCTCCCTTGAAAAATAAATAATAAAAGTACGGCAAAGAGACAGTACACACGCTGCATACTGACAATTGCTTCCAATTTTGACACTAACTTGCTCTTAAATACTTGCAGAATAATCTTGTTTAAGTTGACTGATTAAATTTTTGCATTCCTATCATATTTTAACGCAATCTGTTACCGCTTCCCTAGTTTGTCTGCCATGAGAAAAACGCAAAATTTTCTAAAATGTTTACTTTAATGCTGTGATTAATGAAGTAATATTATAAAAAACCTTTATAAAATAATAAAAAATTTTACTTATTCATAAAAAAAAATACTTCTCCGAATTCATAACTTCAATTTGTTATGTTGAAGAAGAAATAAAGTAATACAATTTTTATAAGAAAACAAATTTTATTATTTTTTTAACTTTTTCTAGTTTTCATGAATAATTGTAAATAGATATTATTTTTACTTATTATTTTATTGTACCACTAAAAATATACATGTAATATTTTATTTTTATATATACACAAGTTTTTTACCTGACTTTTATTAGAAAAAATGAAAATAATAATAAAATATATAAAAAAACTTTTTTTTATATTAATTAAATATTTTTCATTCTAGATAACCACTTTAATACTGCTTTAATCGTAAATTCTTTAAATTCGTTATATTTAATAAATATTCGTATTCATTAAATTTATTTTCCGTTATAATTATAAATTTTTATTATAATTACTTTCTTTTTGTGTTATAATAATAATTATATATAGAACTTTTTAAAAAAGCTTATAATTACCACAAAATTTTCAAAATAATGATATCAAATATAATCAAATACCACATGAAAGTCAAGAACTTTTAAGAATGCAATTATTATATAACTATATTAATATACTTTTTATTTATTTTATATGAAAAAAAAAATTATAACAGTTTCTATTACCCATGATTTTAACGAGAAATACTAGCAATCATACATAATGTAAGTGAAATAATAGTAATTCCTACTTTTTTTTGGAGAGATGTAGTAAATATAATTTCTTAATTTGATTTCATTAATAAAATGTATACATTTTCTGTAGTTTACTTTATATTTCTATAGTTTTATTATATTAAGTTTTAATAAATTTGTAACAATCATTTATAGTTCATTTTAAAAAAAATAATCGTAGAACGGGCTTGGAATACCACGTGATAATGCTATTTAAAATAACTGGTTTGGTGTTTACGTTGAAGTTTAAAATGAACGTTCCCAGTTTCAAATCGAAGGAATCAGGAAAGTTTTATGAGGAGCTAAATAAAATATTTTTATAAACTTATATATTGCGATATGGTTATTTTTTCTAGATATTTAATTAGTATTATTATTATAACAGTGGTTTTTTCAGGTCTCCCTAGGGTTGTGGGCTGTTGTAGGAGTTTTGAGGGTTGAATGTTTTACAAAAAAATGACATTACAAATGCACTCCCGTGTCTTGTAAGTCGGCCTCTTCAGATAAAATTATTGGGACAGGTCTCATTGTCACTAAAATATTTTTATAGTTAGAGAAAGTCTATAAGCTACTTATCTACTATAAGATTTCAAGCTATTTTTCAATTCTATCATTACTACCCAATAAAGCTAATATTAGAAACAACCATAAAGCTTAACTTCTGTAATGTTATCTTAATTTTATAGACAAAAATTATATATTTTTTTTATTCTTTTTTTTTTTTTTAACTTTTCTTATAGTATAAGTTAAACTAAGTAAATTGTTTAATCCTGGTTATAGCATTTCAAATATCTGGTTACTGTAACCTAAGTGAATTTTTCTTTTTAGGTTTGAAAGGAACTTTAGTTTCTTAGTAATTCAGGTGTATTACACTTTACGAAATAATTGTATATTGCAAGATACGCTAACACCTACATTTTAGTTGAACCTCTCGAAGATTTAGCTTAAGTCTTTATTTCAAATAATATTTTGTTTTACTAAGTAATTTGAACTTATAATTTCAATATAAAAAGCCTATTTTATTTTAGAGTTACAAATATGCAGACAATACTTAATTAATAAAATTATTACAAATTTGAAAGGGTAACGTCAGTTTTCTTTTTGCTTTTTCATACCTGCAAAATATAGTTTGTATGACAAATTATATAGATGTAAAAGATCCTATAAAACTGATAAATATAAGTGCACCGAAAACGGAAGTATAAAAAAGTCAAAGAGTAAAGAGTATTAAATAGCAAGGACACTTGAAGTGCTAAGAAAAAAAGTAAGTCAAAGGAACTTATTTATACTACTACTGATAGATATACCAAAAAAAGTAAGTAAAACGGTTTACTTGACCGCAAAATCCACCTTACAAGATTTTAGAGTTTGAATTATATATAAACTATATATTTGATAACATAGATTGTAATAAATAAAGGGTGATAACATTTTATTTTAAGTAAAAAAGATAAACGGATAGACTCTGAAAAAAGGCATACAAAGGTTCGAATTTATTTTCACAGCTTAACTTAAACCCAGACCAAAAATAAACAAAGCTATCAACCATTAGGAAAATAAGAAGTAAAAATTATTGTAAATCTCTAACACAAAAATACTTTTTTAGTTTTATCAAAAACCTTCTTTAAAAGGTCAAAATCTACATAAAAATCTAAAATTTCTCGTATAAAAACTACAGGCGGCCTGCGATGGGCAACAAACATTAAAATTTAAAGTTTTTCCTAAAGTAAAAGAGCCAAAATGTTTTAATTTCGTCTTTATTCATTTATGTAGCCTGACTAGTTTACCAATTGGACCCCATTTTAGGAGTTATTCCCAAGGGCTTACAATAATTAACTTTATTACTTGTGACCTAAGAACCTTCTCTGTGCCGTGTCCTAACGTCTCGTGTTGTTTATTAACGGTCATGTTGTTAACCCTCCCTATTGAGACTGAAAAAATGTGAAGGGGGTTGTCCATTTCCTGTAAAAGGCTCTAGTACCCGCGGGATACTTAAAGCGTCAAATATCGGATTTCAACGTTAGTAGAAGTATCAGGCACTGGGAATCCCTAAAAATGTCTATAAGTTCCTCATTTAATGTGCAACCTTGCAGACCTTTTCCCTTGACCCACTCGCGTTACAAGGGCATAAGGTTGCCCCAACCTCAGTGGCAATTTTCCTCAAGGGATCACCGGGTGAATTCACCCTACGCATATTTGTTTCAGATAAAGTGTGTCGGGCAAACTCTTGTGGTTACCTCTGGTTAATAAGCCTGCATTACATCTCTGTTGAGCTGTAAAACAACGGTAACAAGCTCAAATATGCGTGAGTGGCATTACTATCAAGAGCCAAACCAAATTTATTATAGACGTTTTGTCTGGCATCAATAAAAAATTCATTGGGGTCAAAAACGTTTATATGCATTCCAATTAATAATTTATTTTTTAGATAGTTATTAGCTTCTCTCCTCGTGCTAGTCTTTTTAAATTGATATTGGACCGGCCAAGAAAAAGGTAGTAGCTAAAATCATTGACAGTAGCTTGGGGTACATTAAATTTTCCTTTATGCTTATTAGGTCGTGCTACAAAGGCGCCATTTCCTTTCTTCAAAATCCCATTTAACTTTAACCGTTCTTTTAGGCGTCACCTCACATATCATGACTACTTTATACAATTGTTCTCTTTTTTCATGTATAGTGACTCCTTTTGAGTATACTACTGAAATAAACTTATTACCTTTATAATTTTTATTTCCAGGAACAGATTAAAAAAGGTTGATATATGACCTCTTTTTAAAAATGATCTCTAAACATTTTTTAAAATTCTTCATTAATGAGTTTAAATGGTCTATTAACGATTTCAGTCATACATCTAAAGGAAGCTTTAAATATGATTTATTAAGCAAGGAAAAGAAAGTTGAATGCATATAACTTTTGAAAGAAGCATCATTAGTGGCACTCGCTTTGCCCAAAAGGAGTTAACTTTAAAGTAGAAATATTAATTCTTAAGATTTCTGAGTATGTTGGAATGTACTCATCTACAATAATGTCCAAAGCGTCGCTTTTTTACCACCAATTCCATGGATAAAACCTTTTTCAAGCTAATCTCTAAGGGGGGGCTAATTCTTTTATTATGATGCGCTATGTTAATTAAGGGTATGCGGTATTTCAACTTTTCTAAGTGGTAGATCTTTAATTTTCTCTTTAGGAAGAAACGGTAATTCCAGTTTTCTTCGAAGTAAACACAGCACAGTCCGAAACAGACCGGGGAGGGATGGAAACATTAGTGCCCTGATTCTAAAGAAATTTTTATAATACTATCGCAAAAATAACCGTATAAAACAAAAAATTACAATCAGGGGAGTAAAAACCATTAAAAATGTTTCGATCAATCGTTATGACCTTTTCGCGAAGAACTGAGGTTTGAGAATAGTAGAAGGCAGCCTTGCAAACATTCATCCCCAAATGCTCCTTGCCAGTCATTGAGATGCTGGCCAAAAAAAAAAAAAAGGTAAGTTAAACTCTACACGGTAACCGGTTAAGGAATACGTAGTGCCAGCCGCTTAAGAACATTTTAAATTTTTTCTCTTTCCCGCAGCACTAGCCGGTTTCCCTGAAACCAAGGTGTAGCCATAATTATTACCCGTTAGTAGGCTTCGTGAGGTGTGCGGATGATAACCACTCTTGTAAGCTCTAAAGCAATTCAGAAGGGTACTGTAAGAGTTTCATCTTGTGAGCATCAAAATTTTTTTGTAAGACTAGTTATTGTTCTAAATGAAGGAAGTGATAGCCTTGCATTTAGGTGCAAGATTACAGGAAAATAAACTGTGGGTATTTTCAAAGGCGGAACTTTGAAGGAAAAGGAGGTCAATAAAAATTGAATCAATAACTGTTTCAAAAATTTGAAAGGGTATGCCTGGTTTTTGAAAATGTGAAGAGGCTAAGATTTAGGTATTCGATAATTTTTGTATATAACTTTAAACTTTTTTTTCATTATTATGTAAGAATTCTTTATCAACAAAGCTTTGGAGGTAAAAAAACACTTTATACTTTTATCACATAGAAAGCCACTGAGTGCAGAATAAAACTTGTATAATTTTCCATTAATACAATGACTTTCGTAGTTGATTTTATAATGGATAGGGGACAAATTTTCAAAAGGAACAGAAGAATTTGAAAGAGTTATAAAAACGCATAAAATACGCAACAGTTGTAAATAAAGCACAATAGTAAGTCTGCCTCTCTTATTAACTTAAAAAAAAATAGCAATGCAACCAAAGTAAGTATAAGTTGATTATAAAAGGCACGCTGGTGAGTCGCTGACCTTAAAAAAGTGAACTGCAATGCGGGTTATATCTGACCTATTTAACAGAATCTATCTTATTAAATTCAATGACATATCAAGGAATATTAACTTATGAAACTCATCAATATATTAAAAGCACTCATTAGGCCATCAATATCTAATAGATAGTGACAGCCCTTCCAGGGTAGAGTGAAATTTTAAACAGGAGAACAGGGACTAAGAGTGGTTTCTAAATAAATTGGCGACTTCTCTTTCAAAGGAGGCAAGGAGAAAACAAATAAAATTTAAATGCATAAAGAAGGAAGAACCAATGGCAAAGTGTAGTTATAGAGAAAGTCTATACTACCTAATTTTTTTACAAACTGTGGTCTACGAATAGGAAATAAATTAATAAACTAGCGCTAATAACCAGTTCACACGCAAATATTGTATATATAGGAGAAAAGGACTGTTTGAAATAGCATAGGTTTATAATTGCAAGTTTCTTCTAAAAAGGATGGGGAGTTTTTAATAAGGCGAAAAGGAAAGGAATTAGCGGAAAGGTAAAACGGTTTTGTTAGTATCCTCTGTTAAAACGCTTAACTTGACAACACTTTTAGTAATAGGGCAGTCAAAGTCCAAGAATGATATAAAATTTAAATAAAAAAAAAAAAAATTGTCGTCAAGTTAAGTAAAGAAAACAGATTTAAGTAATTTTTAATAAAGTAACAAGTCTAAAAATTATAGATAAAAAACAAGTATTTTAATAAAAAAGGGCAGATTATAGGTTAAAGAAGTAATAGAATAACTAACTAAATAATAAAGAAATATATTTGAAAACAAAGAACTAAAAGGGCAAAATGAACAAAAAAAAAAAAAAAGAGAAAACTGAATAGCAAAAAGCCGAAGTGTCATACGTTATAGAACTGGCTTACTACAGATGTGATTTATAATTGATTGCTGCTTAATTTACTTTAATCGAGGGAGCAAAAACCACTAGTTCCTTAACGATTCTATGGGCCATTAACGAGAACAGGTGCGCGTTCTCATAGGTAAATAGTATATAATAAAAAGACGTAGAAGCAAGTAATAAAAATATTAAGTGAAAAGGGATGCATTCCATAATATTATACACATATATAATTAAGTTAATTTAATAAATAGGTAAAGTTAGCCATACCCCTCCCCTCTTTTAATAGGTCTAAGAAATGTTTTGACCGGGAGTACTTGGCAACGTAGGAGGAGCCGTAATCAAGAGGCTGTCATATAAGATTAACTTACATAGGCAGGAGGTTACACTTTCTATGTAGCTAGCTGTTGTGCACAAAGCAGGAGGACATCCACCATTTTTAGTAGGCGATTTTGTAGTATTTGTAGAGGAATGAATATGTTTGTTTAAAAAATAGGCACTAGTGATAGAGTCCTAGACCACCAGCAGGTGTATAGGTACAGAAACTCTTTTTTTAAATGCAGGTTGCCTTTCCTGGATAGTAAGGGATCTAACACGGTTATAGCTTTTTCTGGTTTTATAACGACTTAAGAAAAATGTGGAGTTTAGCTTAGTCGATGGTCACGTACAATTTTGAGGTATCTAAGCTTCTTAATTCGAGGGCTGACAGTTTACCTGAGACCTAAGGGAGTATCCCTCCCTTTGTTATAATTACAAAGCTACTTTTCGACTCATTAATTATCAACCTCTGTGTGGAAAGGCATGTCTCAATTACTATCAACTGAGACTGTATGTTTTTAAAGAGCAGGCAGGCGGGTTCTGAACTATACTATAAGGCTGTATTGTCAACGTATTGAGTCTAGTTTTCTATTTTTTCGACAGTTGTGGCATGTCGGACATGTAGATAGAAAAAAGTAAAGGGGATACTAAGAAACCTTGTGGAACACCCGTCTTTAATTGTCTAAAAGCGGAGTTCAACGAACTTACTCTAGCGGTAAAGGTTCTATTCGTTAGGTATGAAGTGTACCACCACCGTCAAGTAAAAAGGGGAGCTAGATGGTCGTGTCCTATTTTAACGAAGGGCCTTCTCAATTTCTAAAAGACCGCAGGTGTTACTTTTTTTTACCAGAAAGCTTTTGTAGCTTCCCTCATAAGCCTAATTATCTAGTGAATTGTGGAGTACTTAATTCGAAAACCAAATTAAAAATTAGACAGGACGCACTTGCCATCCACAAATTCTTATAATTTACAAGGAACTCCGCTTCTATCCCCTTTTCTAGACCGGACAACAATCTTTTTGGGGGATAATCTTTAATAAAACAGTTAGAGGAACTAGTTAGAGGAATGAAAATTACGTAAGCCAATTTCCACAGCTTGGGGAAGCAAGCTATGGTGGATCTTTGAATTAATTAATATTAAAATCATAGAGATAGCTCGTGAAATTAAGTTCTTAAGCATTATCAGGGCGAGGCTTTTCTAGTATTACGGGATTGGATAATAGTTAAGATTCCGCACTGGTGATAAGCTTAACGTTGTTACATATGTTAGGTCCTAATTGGTTAGTAGCTTTGGTGGACACATGCTTAAAGCGGTGCGCATTCTAATCAATATGAGTAGGCTTTCAGCGCGTCAGCAAATGCCTCTACTATTTCGGAGGACATGGTAGCTGAGGCGTCCAGCACCATGGATGAGCGGTGTTATGCCCTAGTCTCAGTAGTTCGAATAGTTCTTGTTAATTTCCTTTAAGAATTATTCTCTGGCCCAAAAGTCCCTAATTTTTTTGGCCAGCTTTAGTTAAACCAGGCTTTCAAATTCTCCTTAATTTCAAATATTGATTGTAAAGTTTTGTAAAGTTTTTTGTCTCTTGGAAAGAAGAGTTCGGATATCTTGCTTTCGCCTTCTCTTAATCTGAGATCTAATGTGGTTCATAGGGTTATATTGTTGGTTTTTGTGGGCTTACTATAGTTCGCTTTTATAGCTCCTTCCATTTGCACAACAGTTGTGTCTAAATCAAGTACTTTCCCTATGAAGAGCTCCATGGTGTCGATGCTTGTCTAACTATTCCAGAAATGGGGCCCAAACTGGTTACTTTTTCAACCCAGGTTGTCGAGACTGACTTATCTCCTATTCTCTACGAAGGATCCGAAGAGAGTACAAATAGCGTTATTGACGATAACAGGAACCTAAATAATTTATGTTACTGTGGTGATTTAAGCCAATAACAATTAAATATTTTGTCGGTCACTTCGGCAAACTTTATTATATTGTCGCTCTTCCGCCTGCTATCCCACAAAGGGTTTTTAAAGTTTAAATCTCCAGACATAAACCCCCGCTATTATAGGCATAACCTTGCCGAAAGATTTGTAAGGGGCAGTAATATTGACTATCCCATTGTAACAGAGCTCTATATTTACGCAGACAGCTTCTAAAGTTACCTCTATAAAATAGAAGGCTTGGTGGGTAATGTTTCATCCAGTTAAGGCAGCTACGCCTTCTCCTCCAGTATCTTTCCTGTCACGTCTGTAAATAGGATAGTTAGGTGCCTTAAACGGTTACCTTCCTTCAGAGGTGTACAAGATGTAAAATTTTGTCCAGGTTCATACAGGCAATAAATTTCTGATTTGGCCTCCATTTAGATAATCTAAAAATTATTTAATTTCTAAATTAGCTTCTTAATGGATCGCATTGGTAAGTGTTGCTACAAAGTTATTCTTCATGTCGTTTAGGGAGCTGTATTAGTTGCTTCAGGTTCTAAGTTCTGTTTAGTATGCGGTGCGTAGCTTATATTTTCTTTAATGAAAACTTGCAGAATTCTTGGAAGCTTTTTTAGTTGAAAAATTATTATGAATTTTCCTTAAAGGAGCATATTTCTGGTGGTTCTACATCCTCTACAATTTGAAACATGCATTCTTGGGCAATTAGGGCAGGTAGGCTTTTCATTCTCGCTTTTAGTGTAGGATGTCGAGCCTTGAGGACCATTGCATTTAGGGCATTTGTAGCTTGGCTTACAGTATTACACTGTATGTCCAAATAGTTGACATCTATAGCACTGGCCCAATCCCCCCCCCTCCCCCCTCTTCTTTTCAGGAAATCAACCGTCACGGCGATACAACCATTACTTTTCAAATTTAAGCTCTTGTTTCGCATTTTAGCCGCCTTGACGAGTAGGGGTAGGGGTTGTCTTTCCTTTTCAAAGGAGTGCATTTTAATTACTTCAGACGGGTTGAACCATTAAAATATAAGAACCGCCTTTACAGTTTCTGTATCCATTTCTGCGAAAATAGCTGGAATAACCACTTTAAACTCATTTTCACTAGGCAGCTTGTATCCGCAGAGGTTCCAATCTCCAAACTTTCCTCGTCTAAAGGTCACCTTACCTTATGTAACCCTCCTCTAACTTACTTTTCCCCCCTTTAATACACCCATTTACTAAAATTTGTTCCTCTAGGTCTACAATTCTTGAAACTTATTTTAAATTCCTCGTTTAAGCTAAACTCTAAGGGCTTTGTTTACCGATTTATATTACAATCCTTGTTAAGCCATTGAGCGCACCACTGTCCAATTTGGTGACCAAAGTGTATTTTGTCATTACTCAGTTTGGGACTTATTTGCTACCTACCTGTAATCAATTATATGTCTAGCTTGGCGACGCTATTAATCGCAAGGATCCGGGCACTGGAAATAACACCATGTTCAGAATATCAGAAATTCTCTCTGCTGCACGTTAACTATAGCTTATATAAATAATTTTACTTGATCTTCTAAAAATTATGTGCTTTTTTTAGGTATATGTTAACAATCAAGAAGCAAAGGTTCATAAATATATAGAAATAACTTTTACGTTTATACCAAAATGGATAGAACACCCAAAAAGAGCTAAGAGAAAGGCCACGGGTAGTGAACAATTTTCTGTTAAAAGTGTTTAAAATGCAATATGAAAATATTACTCGTTTAATAATCCCTTAAAGATGTATAGTTGGTTTCAAAAAAAAATTATGTTTAAGTTAGCAAAACCTTTTGTCTACTGTAACACTTGTTTAAATAATGTTGTATTTGATAAAAATTGTTTTTCATGGAACGAATGTTTTTCAAAACGCCCTATCCCTTTTTAAGTAGAATATTCTAAAACTGTGGTTTTAAATGACAGTAATTTGTCATAAGTTTTAAGAGCAGTCTGAAACTATAAATGCCTGTTTCAACACACTTGTCAACCCCTTTTTATTGATATATAAATCTTAAAGCCAAGTGGAAGTAAAAGCGAGTAAATAATAAGTAACCATTACGGTAAACAGTATTATGAAGTGCCGTGTTAAAATTGGAAAAATTATTTAAGTGCATAACACTACGTTTTCACACTTTTTTCATCGGCATATTTTCATCCTAATAGCAGTGTAACTGCATAAATTATGCTGTAAACCACCTCATGTGCATACTATATCCCAGACCATTTACAATATAAAAGAAGTTGACTCTTCTATGGAATGGGTCTCTATTTATAACCAAGTTTCAAGTAGAAAAATTATTAAAAATATTTTATAATGTACTAAACACTTCATGAAGCTTATTACTATCCGAATGCTTATTATTTAATAATTTAGACGTCCTCGGCACGGTACGCTTATCATCCGTGAAGAATTCAAGCTTAATGTAATTTTAACTTTAAAAAAAAGGATATTGAATTAGCCTATTTTTTTTTTTAATGAATACGGATATTAAAAAATTCACACCTATATAAGGAAGTGAAACAAAGAATCTTCTACTATCCAAGGTTTTATTTTCTAAGATTAAGATTAAAAGTAATATATACAACAAAAAAGAATTTTTCTAAAATAAATACTAAGCAGTTAATAGAAAAAAGAAAAACTTACAATGCTAACAATCTAGAGACTCGAAAAGGGTTGGGTGCTAATATATTTAATTTCATTTTCTTGTAAAAGCCAATATAATTACTAATTTAAAAGTTTTAAAATAAAATTTATAATAGTAAGCATGAAGGCACATGCTTTACTTTCATATGAGATAACATACGGGCTTTTTACTTTTAAAAAAAACTGAATTTTGGCACTGATAAAGGATAATTTTGATCGAATTTTATTTAGTTTCTATTATAAAAATGTAAAACAATAAATAAGAATTATTACTTTTAATTGGTGTTTCTCTATACTCTTCTTGGTGTTATAATAATTATAAGCTGTAAAAGCTAATAGGGTAGTTCAGCATTTACAAAAACTGTACAAGCTCATTTAGAGTATATTACTAATTTAAAACATAATTTAATAACTTATCATTTTCAGTAACATTTGTCATAAGTTTACGAAAAAAACTGAAGGGACTAAAGGCAATAAGAAATTATGTCTAAAATAATAGATCGCTGTAAAATGTTATAGTTAACATACTTACTTGTTATGTATTTGATAGACCTCAATAATTTAAATTTTTATCTACCTGAATTTAGGTAAAATAATTGCATAAAAACAGTTTCTAGCATAACAACGTTGCATAGTAAATATTTTAAAAGCATCTATATGTTTATTATAAAAGTGTATAAAAGTCAAGAAGTGAGGCCCCTCCAACGTAGAAAGCATAATTCTATCCAAGCCTTAGAATGAGAGATGGTTTTAAAATAAAATAACGCATCATTTCATAATGAGAGTAGTAGAGTAACTCTTACAATTTATTAAATTCATAAGGCTGCTATTTG
>NW_026972221.1:0-56564 GCF_036711695.1 Zophobas morio
CGAACGCCAGAATACATAAAATTGACCTAAACGTCTCCTTTTCCTATTCTGAGTCGATTCTGCATGCTTTAAGTGTGTTTGGTGGCTCAGAACCATCAAAAAACGTTGAAATATAGTTCAAATTCAATAAAAATCGACAAAAATACAGTTTCTAGCTAAAATTTGATGGTTTCGTTGCACTTTCCGAGCCCGTAGGGTATCTGATTGGCTTAAAAGTACAAGAAAACACTTCAAAAGTGACGTTTCTGAAGAATTTTAACAGTTTTCTTGTATCTACGAACGCCAGAATGCATAAAATTGACCTAAACGTCTCCTTTTCCTATTCTGAGTCGATTCTGCATGCTTTAAGTGTGTTTGGTGGCTCAGAACCATCAAAAAACGTTGAAATATAGTTCAAATTCAATAAAAATCGACAAAAATACAGTTTCTAGCTAAAATTTGATGGTTTCGTTGCACTTTCCGAGCCCGTAGGGTATCTGATTGGCTTAAAAGTACAAGAAAACACTTCAAAAGTGACGTTTCTGAAGAATTTTAACAGTTTTCTTGTATCTACGAACGCCAGAATGCATAAAATTGACCTAAACGTCTCCTTTTCCTATTCTGAGTCGATTCTGCATGCTTTAAGTGTGTTTGGTGGCTCAGAACCATCAAAAAACGTTGAAATATAGTTCAAATTCAATAAAAATCGACAAAAATACAGTTTCTAGCTAAAATTTGATGGTTTCGTTGCACTTTCCGAGCCCGTAGGGTATCTGATTGGCTTAAAAGTACAAGAAAACACTTCAAAAGTGACGTTTCTGAAGAATTTTAACAGTTTTCTTGTATCTACGAACGCCAGAATGCATAAAATTGACCTAAACGTCTCCTTTTCCTATTCTGAGTCGATTCTGCATGCTTTAAGTGTGTTTGGTGGCTCAGAACCATCAAAAAACGTTGAAATATAGTTCAAATTCAATAAAAATCGACAAAAATACAGTTTCTAGCTAAAATTTGATGGTTTCGTTGCACTTTCCGAGCCCGTAGGGTATCTGATTGGCTTAAAAGTACAAGAAAACACTTCAAAAGTGACGTTTCTGAAGAATTTTAACAGTTTTCTTGTATCTACGAAGGCCAGAATGCATAAAATTGACCTAAACGTCTCCTTTTCCTATTCTGAGTCGATTCTGCATGCTTTAAGTGTGTTTGGTGGCTCAGAACCATCAAAAAACGTTGAAATATAGTTCAAATTCAATAAAAATCGACAAAAATACAGTTTCTAGCTAAAATTTGATGGTTTCGTTGCACTTTCCGAGCCCGTTGGGTATCTGATTGGCTTAAAAGTACAAGAAAACACTTCAAAAGTGACGTTTCTGAAGAATTTTAACAGTTTTCTTGTATCTACGAACGCCAGAATGCATAAAATTGACCTAAACGTCTCCTTTTCCTATTCTGAGTCGATTCTGCATGCTTTAAGTGTGTTTGGTGGCTCAGAACCATCAAAAAACGTTGAAATATAGTTCAAATTCAATAAAAATCGACAAAAATACAGTTTGCACTTTCCGAGCCCGTAGGGTATCTGATTGGCTTAAAAGTACAAGAAAACACTTCAGAAGTGACGTTTCTGAAGAATTTTAACAGTTTTCTTGTATCTACGAACGCCAGAATGCATAAAATTGACCTAAACGTCTCCTTTTCCTATTCTGAGTCGATTCTGCATGCTTTAAGTGTGTTTGGTGGCTCAGAACCATCAAAAAACGTTGAAATATAGTTCAAATTCAATAAAAATCGACAAAAACACAGTTTCTAGCTAAAATTTGATGGTTTCGTTGCACTTTCCGAGCCCGTAGGGTATCTCATTGGCTTAAAAGTACAAGAAAACACTTCAAAAGTGACGTTTCTGAAGAATTTTAACAGTTTTCTTGTATCTACGAACGCCAGAATGCATAAAATTGACCTAAACGTCTCCTTTTCCTATTCTGAGTCGATTCTGCATGCTTTAAGTGTGTTTGGTGGCTCAGAACCATCAAAAAACGTTGAAATATAGTTCAAATTCAATAAAAATCGACAAAAATACAGTTTCTAGCTAAAATTTGATGGTTTCGTTGCACTTTCCGAGCCCGTAGGGTATCTGATTGGCTTAAAAGTACAAGAAAACACTTCAAAAGTGACGTTTCTGAAGAATTTTAACAGTTTTCTTGTATCTACGACCGCCAGAATGCATAAAATTGACCTAAACGTCTCCTTTTCCTATTCTGAGTCGATTCTGCATGCTTTAAGTGTGTTTGGTGGCTCAGAACCATCAAAAAACGTTGAAATATAGTTCAAATTCAATAAAAATCGACAAAAATACAGTTTCTAGCTAAAATTTGATGGTTTCGTTGCACTTTCCGAGCCCGTTGGGTATCTGATTGGCTTAAAAGTACAAGAAAACACTTCAAAAGTGACGTTTCTGAAGAATTTTAACAGTTTTCTTGAATCTACGAACGCCAGAATGCATAAAATTGACCTAAACTTCTCCTTTTCCTATTCTGAGTCGATTCTGCATGCTTTAAGTGTGTTTGGTGGCTCAGAACCATCAAAAAACGTTGAAATATAGTTCAAATTCAATAAAAATCGACAAAAATACAGTTTCTAGCTAAAATTTGATGGTTTCGTTGCACTTTCCGAGCCCGTAGGGTATCTGATTGGCTTAAAAGTACAAGAAAACACTTCAAAAGTGACGTTTCTGAAGAATTTTAACAGTTTTCTTGTATCTACGAACGCCAGAATGCATAAAATTGACCTAAACGTCTCCTTTTCCTATTCTGAGTCGATTCTGCATGCTTTAAGTGTGTTTGGTGGCTCAGAACCATCAAAAAACGTTGAAATATAGTTCAAATTCAATAAAAATCGACAAAAATACAGTTTCTAGCTAAAATTTGATGGTTTCGTTGCACTTTCCGAGCCCGTAGGGTATCTGATTGGCTTAAAAGTACAAGAAAACACTTCAAAAGTGACGTTTCTGAAGAATTTTAACAGTTTTCTTGTATCTACGAACGCCAGAATGCATAAAATTGACCTAAACGTCTCCTTTTCCTATTCTGAGTCGATTCTGCATGCTTTAAGTGTGTTTGGTGGCTCAGAACCATCAAAAAACGTTGAAATATAGTTCAAATTCAATAAAAATCGACAAAAATACAGTTTCTAGCTAAAATTTGATGGTTTCGTTGCACTTTCCGAGCCCGTAGGGTATCTGATTGGCTTAAAAGTACAAGAAAACACTTCAAAAGTGACGTTTCTGAAGAATTTTAACAGTTTTCTTGTATCTACGAACGCCAGAATGCATAAAATTGACCTAAACGTCTCCTTTTCCTATTCTGAGTCGATTCTGCATGCTTTAAGTGTGTTTGGTGGCTCAGAACCATCAAAAAACGTTGAAATATAGTTCAAATTCAATAAAAATCGACAAAAATGCAGTTTCTAGCTAAAATTTGATGGTTTCGTTGCACTTTCCGAGCCCGTAGGGTATCTGATTGGCTTAAAAGTACAAGAAAACACTTCAAAAGTGACGTTTCTGAAGAATTTTAACAGTTTTCTTGTATCTACGAACGCCAGAATGCATAAAATTGACCTAAACGTCTCCTTTTCCTATTCTGAGTCGATTCTGCATGCTTTAAGTGTGTTTGGTGGCTCAGAACCATCAAAAAACGTTGAAATATAGTTCAAATTCAATAAAAATCGACAAAAATACAGTTTCTAGCTAAACGTCTCCTTTTCCTATTCTGAGTCGATTCTGCATGCTTTAAGTGTGTTTGGTGGCTCAGAACCATCAAAAAACGTTGAAATATAGTTCAAATTCAATAAAAATCGACAAAAATACAGTTTCTAGCTAAAATTTGATGGTTTCGTTGCACTTTCCGAGCCCGTAGGGTATCTGATTGGCTTAAAAGTACAAGAAAACACTTCAAAAGTGACGTTTCTGAAGAATTTTAACAGTTTTCTTGTATCTACGAACGCCAGAATGCATAAAATTGACCTAAACGTCTCCTTTTCCCATTCTGAGTCGATTCTGCATGCTTTAAGTGTGTTTGGTGGCTCAGAACCATCAAAAAACGTTGAAATATAGTTCAAATTCAATAAAAATCGACAAAAATACAGTTTCTAGCTAAACGTCTCCTTTTCCTATTCTGAGTCGATTCTGCATGCTTTAAGTGTGTTTGGTGGCTCAGAACCATCAAAAAACGTTGAAATATAGTTCAAATTCAATAAAAATCGACAAAAATACAGTTTCTAGCTAAAATTTGATGGTTTCGTTGCACTTTCCGAGCCCGTAGGGTATCTGATTGGCTTAAAAGTACAAGAAAACACTTCAAAAGTGACGTTTCTGAAGAATTTTAACAGTTTTCTTGTATCTACGAACGCCAGAATGCATAAAATTGACCTAAACGTCTCCTTTTCCTATTCTGAGTCGATTCTGCATGCTTTAAGTGTGTTTGGTGGCTCAGAACCATCAAAAAACGTTGAAATATAGTTCAAATTCAATAAAAATCGACAAAAATACAGTTTCTAGCTAAAATTTGATGGTTTCGTTGCACTTTCCGAGCCCGTAGGTTATCTGATTGGCTTAAAAGTACAAGAAAACACTTCAAAAGTGACGTTTCTGAAGAATTTTAACAGTTTTCTTGTATCTACGAACGCCAGAATGCATAAAATTGACCTAAACGTCTCCTTTTCCTATTCTGAGTCGATTCTGCATGCTTTAAGTGTGTTTGGTGGCTCAGAACCATCAAAAAAACGTTGAAATATAGTTCAAATTCAATAAAAATCGACAAAAATACAGTTTCTAGCTAAAATTTGATGGTTTCGTTGCACTTTCCGAGCCCGTAGGGTATCTGATTGGCTTAAAAGTCCAAGAAAACACTTCAAAAGTGACGTTTCTGAAGAATTTTAACAGTTTTCTTGTATCTACGAACGCCAGAATGCATAAAATTGACCTAAACGTCTCCTTTTCCTATTCCGAGTCGATTCTGCATGCTTTCAGTGTGTTTGGTGGCTCAGAACCATCAAAAAACGTTGAAATATAGTTCAAATTCAATTAAAATCGACAAAAATACAGTTTCTAGCTAAAATTTGATGGTTTCGTTGCACTTTCCGAGCCCGTAGGGTATCTGATTGGCTTAAAAGTACAAGAAAACACTTCAAAAGTGACGTTTCTGAAGAATTTTAACAGTTTTCTTGTATCTACGAACGCCAGAATGCATAAAATTGACCTAAACGTCTCCTTTTCCTATTCTGAGTCGATTCTGCATGCTTTAAGTGTGTTTGGTGGCTCAGAACCATCAAAAAACGTTGAAATATAGTTCAAATTCAATAAAAATCGACAAAAATACAGTTTCTAGCTAAAATTTGATGGTTTCGTTGCACTTTCCGAGCCCGTAGGGTATCTGATTGGCTTAAAAGTACAAGAAAACACTTCAAAAGTGACGTTTCTGAAGAATTTTAACAGTTTTCTTGTATCTACGAACGCCAGAATGCATAAAATTGACCTAAACGTCTCCTTTTCCTATTCTGAGTCGATTCTGCATGCTTTAAGTGTGTTTGGTGGCTCAGAACCATCAAAAAACGTTGAAATATAGTTCAAATTCAATAAAAATCGACAAAAATACAGTTTGTAGCTAAAATTTGATGGTTTCGTTGCACTTTCCGAGCCCGTAGGGTATCTGATTGGCTTAAAAGTACAAGAAAACACTTCAAAAGTGACGTTTCTGAAGAATTTTAACAGTTTTCTTGTATCTACGAACGCCAGAATGCATAAAATTGACCTAAACGTCTCCTTTTCCTATTCTGAGTCGATTCTGCATGCTTTAAGTGTGTTTGGTGGCTCAGAACCATCAAAAAACGTTGAAATATAGTTCAAATTCAATAAAAATCGACAAAAATACAGTTTCTAGCTAAAATTTGATGGTTTCGTTGCACTTTCCGAGCCCGTAGGGTATCTGATTGGCTTAAAAGTCCAAGAAACCACTTCAAAAGTGACGTTTCTGAACAATTTTAACAGTTTTCTTGTATCTACGAACGCCAGAATGCATAAAATTGACCTAAACGTCTCCTTTTCCTATTCTGAGTCGATTCTGCATGCTTTAAGTGTGTTTGGTGGCTCAGAACCATCAAAAAACGTTGAAATATAGTTCAAATTCAATAAAAATCGACAAAAATACAGTTTCTAGCTAAAATTTGATGGTTTCGTTGCACTTTCCGAGCCCGTCGGGTATCTGATTGGCTTAAAAGTACAAGAAAACACTTCAAAAGTGACGTTTCTGAAGAATTTTAACAGTTTTCTTGTATCTACGAACGCCAGAATGCATAAAATTGACCTAAACGTCTCCTTTTCCTATTCTGAGTCGATTCTGCATGCTTTAAGTGTGTTTGGTGGCTCAGAACCATCAAAAAACGTTGAAATATAGTTTAAATTCAATAAAAATCGACAAAAATACAGTTTCTAGCTAAAATTTGATGGTTTCGTTGCACTTTCCGAGCCCGTAGGGTATCTGATTGGCTTAAAAGTACAAGAAAACACTTCAAAAGTGACGTTTCTGAAGAATTTTAACAGTTTTCTTGTATCGACGAACGCCAGAATGCATAAAATTGACCTAAACGTCTCCTTTTCCTATTCTGAGTCGATTCTGCATGCTTTAAGTGTGTTTGGTGGCTCAGAACCATCAAAAAACGTTGAAATATAGTTCAAATTCAATAAAAATCGACAAAAATACAGTTTCTAGCTAAAATTTGATGGTTTCGTTGCACTTTCCGAGCCCGTAGGGTATCTGATTGGCTTAACAGTACAAGAAAACACTTCAAAAGTGACGTTTCTGAAGAATTTTAACAGTTTTCTTGTATCTAAGAACGCCAGAATGCATAAAATTGACCTAAACGTCTCCTTTTCCTATTCTGAGTCGATTCTGCATGCTTTAAATGTGTTTGGTGGCTCAGAACCATCAAAAAACGTTGAAATATAGTTCAAATTCAATAAAAATCGACAAAAATACAGTTTCTAGCTAAAATTTGATGGTTTCGTTGCACTTTCCGAGCCCGTAGGGTATCTGATTGGCTTAAAAGTACAAGAAAACACTTCAAAAGTGACGTTTCTGAAGAACTTTAACAGTTTTCTTGTATCTACGAACGCCAGAATGCATAAAATTGACCTAAACGTCTCCTTTTCCTATTCTGAGTCGATTCGGCATGCTTTAAGTGTGTTTGGTGGCTCAGAACCATCAAAAAACGTTGAAATATAGTTCAAATTCAATAAAAATCGACAAAAATACAGTTTCTAGCTAAAATTTGATGGTTTCGTTGCACTTTCCGAGCCCGTAGGGTATCTGATTGGCATAAAAGTACAAGAAAACACTTCAAAAGTGACGTTTCTGAAGAATTTTAACAGTTTTCTTGTATCTACGAACGCCAGAATGCATAAAATTGACCTAAACGTCTCCTTTTCCTACTCTGAGTCGATTCTGCATGCTTTAAGTGTGTTTGGTGGCTCAGAACCATCAAAAAACGTTGAAATATAGTTCAAATTCAATAAAAATCGACAAAAATACAGTTTCTAGCTAAAATTTGATGGTTTCGTTGCACTTTCCGAGCCCGTAGGGTATCTGATTGGCTTAAAAGTACAAGAAAACACTTCAAAAGTGACGTTTCTGAAGAATTTTAACAGTTTTCTTGTATCGACGAACGCCAGAATGCATAAAATTGACCTAAACGTCTCCTTTTCCTATTCTGAGTCGATTCTGCATGCTTTAAGTGTGTTTGGTGGCTCAGAACCATCAAAAAACGTTGAAATATAGTTCAAATTCAATAAAAATCGACAAAAATACAGTTTCTAGCTAAAATTTGATGGTTTCGTTGCACTTTCCGAGCCCGTAGGGTATCTGATTGGCTTAACAGTACAAGAAAACACTTCAAAAGTGACGTTTCTGAAGAATTTTAACAGTTTTCTTGTATCTACGAACGCCAGAATGCATAAAATTGACCTAAACATCTCCTTTTCCTATTCTGAGTCGATTCTGCATGCTTTAAGTGTGTTTGGTGGCTCAGAACCATCAAAAAACGTTGAAATATAGTTCAAATTCAATAAAAATCGACAAAAATACAGTTTCTAGCTAAAATTTGATGGTTTCGTTGCACTTTCCGAGCCCGTTGGGTATCTGATTGGCTTAAAAGTACAAGAAAACACTTCAAAAGTGACGTTTCTGAAGAATTTTAACAGTTTTCTTGTATCTACGAACGCCAGAATGCATAAAATTGACCTAAACGTCTCCTTTTCCTATTCTGAGTCGATTCTGCATGCTTTAAGTGTGTTTGGTGGCTCAGAACCATCAAAAAACGTTGAAATATAGTTCAAATTCAATAAAAATCGACAAAAATACAGTTTCTAGCTAAAATTTGATGGTTTCGTTGCACTTTCCGAGCCCGTAGGGTATCTGATTGGCTTAAAAGTACAAGAAAACACTTCAAAAGTGACGTTTCTGAAGAATTTTAACAGTTTTCTTGTATCTACGAACGCCAGAATGCATAAAATTGACCTAAACGTCTCCTTTTCCTATTCTGAGTCGATTCTGCATGCTTTAAGTGTGTTTGGTGGCTCAGAACCATCAAAAAACGTTGAAATATAGTTCAAATTCAATAAAAATCGACAAAAATACAGTTTCTAGCTAAAATTTGATGGTTTCGTTGCACTTTCCGAGCCCGTAGGGTATCTGATTGGCTTAAAAGTACAAGAAAACACTTCAAAAGTGACGTTTCTGAAGAATTTTAACAGTTTTCTTGTATCTACGAACGCCAGAATGCATAAAATTGACCTAAACATCTCCTTTTCCTATTCTGAGTCGATTCTGCATGCTTTAAGTGTGTTTGGTGGCTCAGAACCATCAAAAAACGTTGAAATATAGTTCAAATTCAATAAAAATCGACAAAAATACAGTTTCTAGCTAAAATTTGATGGTTTCGTTGCACTTTCCGGGCCCGTAGGGTATCTGATTGGCTTAAAAGTACAAGAAAACACTTCAAAAGTGACGTTTCTGAAGAATTTTAACAGTTTTCTTGTATCTACGAACGCCAGAATGCATAAAATTGACCTAAACGTCTCCTTTTCCTATTCTGAGTCGATTCTGCATGCTTTAAGTGTGTTTGGTGGCTCAGAACCATCAAAAAACGTTGAAATATAGTTCAAATTCAATAAAAATCGACAAAAATACAGTTTCTAGCTAAAATTTGATGGTTTCGTTGCACTTTCCGAGCCCGTAGGGTATCTGATTGGCTTAAAAGTACAAGAAAACACTTCAAAAGTGACGTTTCTGAAGAATTTTAACAGTTTTCTTGTATCTACGAACGCCAGAATGCATAAAATTGACCTAAACGTCTCCTTTTCCTATTCTGAGTCGATTCTGCATGCTTTAAGTGTGTTTGGTGGCTCAGAACCATCAAAAAACGTTGAAATATAGTTCAAATTCAATAAAAATCGACAAAAATACAGTTTCTAGCTAAAATTTGATGGTTTCGTTGCACTTTCCGAGCCCGTAGGGTATCTGATTGGCTTAAAAGTACAAGAAAACACTTCAAAAGTGACGTTTCTGAAGAATTTTAACAGTTTTCTTGTATCTACGAACGCCAGAATGCATAAAATTGACCTAAACGTCTCCTTTTCCTATTCTGAGTCGATTCTGCATGCTTTAAGTGTGTTTGGTGGCTCAGAACCATCAAAAAACGTTGAAATATAGTTCAAATTCAATAAAAATCGACAAAAATACAGTTTCTAGCTAAAATTTGATGGTTTCGTTGCACTTTCCGAGCCCGTAGGGTATCTGATTGGCTTAAAAGTACAAGAAAACACTTCAAAAGTGACGTTTCTGAAGAATTTTAACAGTTTTCTTGTATCTACGAACGCCAGAATGCATAAAATTGACCTAAACGTCTCCTTTTCCTATTCTGAGTCGATTCTGCATGCTTTAAGTGTGTTTGGTGGCTCAGAACCATCAAAAAACGTTGAAATATAGTTCAAATTCAATAAAAATTGACAAAAATACAGTTTCTAGCTAAAATTTGATGGTTTCGTTGCACTTTCCGAGCCCGTAGGGTATCTGATTGGCTTAAAAGTACAAGAAAACACTTCATAAGTGACGTTTCTGAAGAATTTTAACAGTTTTCTTGTATCTACGAACGCCAGAATGCATAAAATTGACCTAAACGTCTCCTTTTCCTATTCTGAGTCGATTCTGCATGCTTTAAGTGTGTTTGGTGGCTCAGAACCATCAAAAAACGTTGAAATATAGTTCAAATTCAATAAAAATCGACAAAAATACAGTTTCTAGCTAAAATTTGATGGTTTCGTTGCACTTTCCGAGCCCGTAGGGTATCTGATTGGCTTAAAAGTACAAGAAAACACTTCAAAAGTGACGTTTCTGAAGAATTTTAACAGTTTTCTTGTATCTACGAACGCCAGAATGCATAAAATTGACCTAAACGTCTCCTTTTCCTATTCTGAGTCGATTCTGCATGCTTTAAGTGTGTTTGGTGGCTCAGAACCATCAAAAAACGTTGAAATATAGTTCAAATTCAATAAAAATCGACAAAAATACAGTTTCTAGCTAAAATTTGATGGTTTCGTTGCACTTTCCGAGCCCGTAGGGTATCTGATTGGCTTAAAAGTACAAGAAAACACTTCAAAAGTGACGTTTCTGAAGAATTTTAACAGTTTTCTTGTATCTACGAACGCCAGAATGCATAAAATTGACCTAAACGTCTCCTTTTCCTATTCTGAGTCGATTCTGCATGCTTTAAGTGTGTTTGGTGGCTCAGAACCATCAAAAAACGTTGAAATATAGTTCAAATTCAATAAAAATCGACAAAAATACAGTTTCTAGCTAAAATTTGATGGTTTCGTTGCACTTTCCGAGCCCGTAGGGTATCTGATTGGCTTAAAAGTACAAGAAAACACTTCAAAAGTGACGTTTCTGAAGAATTTTAACAGTTTTCTTGTATCTACGAACGCCAGAATGCATAAAATTGACCTAAACGTCTCCTTTTCCTATTCTGAGTCGATTCTGCATGCTTTAAGTGTGTTTGGTGGCTCAGAACCATCAAAAAACGTTGAAATATAGTTCAAATTCAATAAAAATCGACAAAAATACAGTTTCTAGCTAAAATTTGATGGTTTCGTTGCACTTTCCGAGCCCGTAGGGTATCTGATTGGCTTAAAAGTACAAGAAAACACTTCAAAAGTGACGTTTCTGAAGAATTTTAACAGTTTTCTTGTATCTACGAACGCCAGAATGCATAAAATTGACCTAAACGTCTCCTTTTCCTATTCTGAGTCGATTCTGCATGCTTTAAGTGTGTTTGGTGGCTCAGAACCATCAAAAAACGTTGAAATATAGTTCAAATTCAATAAAAATCGACAAAAATACAGTTTCTAGCTAAAATTTGATGGTTTCGTTGCACTTTCCGAGCCCGTAGGGTATCTAATTGGCTTAAAAGTACAAGAAAACACTTCAAAAGTGACGTTTCTGAAGAATTTTAACAGTTTTCTTGTATCTACGAACGCCAGAATGCATAAAATTGACCTAAACGTCTCCTTTTCCTATTCTGAGTCGATTCTGCATGCTTTAAGTGTGTTTGGTGGCTCAGAACCATCAAAAAACGTTGAAATATAGTTCAAATTCAATAAAAATCGACAAAAATACAGTTTCTAGCTAAAATTTGATGGTTTCGTTGCACTTTCCGAGCCCGTAGGGTATCTGATTGGCTTAAAAGTACAAGAAAACACTTCAAAAGTGACGTTTCTGAAGAATTTTAACAGTTTTCTTGTATCTACGAACGCCAGAATGCATAAAATTGACCTAAACGTCTCCTTTTCCTATTCTGAGTCGATTCTGCATGCTTTAAGTGTGTTTGGTGGCTCAGAACCATCAAAAAACGTTGAAATATAGTTCAAATTCAATAAAAATCGACAAAAATACAGTTTCTAGCTAAAATTTGATGGTTTCGTTGCACTTTCCGAGCCCGTAGGGTATCTCATTGGCTTAAAAGTACAAGAAAACACTTCAAAAGTGACGTTTCTGAAGAATTTTAACAGTTTTCTTGTATCTACGAACGCCAGAATGCATAAAATTGACCTAAACGTCTCCTTTTCCTATTCTGAGTCGATTCTGCATGCTTTAAGTGTGTTTGGTGGCTCAGAACCATCAAAAAACGTTGAAATATAGTTCAAATTCAATAAAAATCGACAAAAATACAGTTTCTAGCTAAAATTTGATGGTTTCGTTGCACTTTCCGAGCCCGTAGGGTATCTGATTGGCTTAAAAGTAAAAGAAAACACTTCAAAAGTGACGTTTCTGAAGAATTTTAACAGTTTTCTTGTATCTACGAACGCCAGAATGCATAAAATTGACCTAAACGTCTCCTTTTCCTATTCTGAGTCGATTCTGCATGCTTTAAGTGTGTTTGGTGGCTCAGAACCATCAAAAAACGTTGAAATATAGTTCAAATTCAATAAAAATCGACAAAATACAGTTTCTAGCTAAAATTTGATGGTTTCGTTGCACTTTCCGAGCCCGTTGGGTATCTGATTGGCTTAAAAGTACAAGAAAACAATTCAAAAGTGACGTTTCTGAAGAATTTTAACAGTTTTCTTGTATCTACGAACGCCAGAATGCATAAAATTGACCTAAACGTCTCCTTTTCCTATTCTGAGTCGATTCTGCATGCTTTAAGTGTGTTTGGTGGCTCAGAACCATCAAAAAACGTTGAAATATAGTTCAAATTCAATAAAAATCGACAAAAATACAGTTTCTAGCTAAAATTTGATGGTTTCGTTGCACTTTCCGAGCCCGTAGGGTATCTGGTTGGCTTAAAAGTACAAGAAAACACTTCAAAAGTGACGTTTCTGAAGAATTTTAACAGTTTTCTTGTATCTACGAACGCCAGAATGCATAAAATTGACCTAAACGTCTCCTTTTCCTATTCTGAGTCGATTCTGCATGCTTTAAGTGTGTTTGGTGGCTCAGAACCATCAAAAAACGTTGAAATATAGTTCAAATGTAATAAAAATCGACAAAAATACAGTTTCTAGCTAAAATTTGATGGTTTCGTTGCACTTTCCGAGCCCGTAGGGTATCTGATTGGCTTAAAAGTACAAGAAAACACTTCAAAAGTGACGTTTCTGAAGAATTTTAACAGTTTTCTTGTATCTACGAACGCCAGAATGCATAAAATTGACCTAAACGTCTCCTTTTCCTATTCTGAGTCGATTCTGCATGCTTTAAGTGTGTTTGGTGGCTCAGAACCATCAAAAAACGTTGAAATATAGTTCAAATTCAATAAAAATCGACAAAAATACAGTTTCTAGCTAAAATTTGATGGTTTCGTTGCACTTTCCGAGCCCGTAGGGTATCTGATTGGCTTAAAAGTACAAGAAAAACACTTCAAAGTGACGTTTCTGAAGAATTTTAACAGTTTTCTTGTATCTACGAACGCCAGAATGCATAAAATTGACCTAAACGTCTCCTTTTCCTATTCTGAGTCGATTCTGCATGCTTTAAGTGTGTTTGGTGGCTCAGAACCATCAAAAAACGTTGAAATATAGTTCAAATTCAATAAAAATCGACAAAAATACAGTTTCTAGCTAAAATTTGATGGTTTCGTTGCACTTTCCGAGCCCGTAGGGTATCTGATTGGCTTAAAAGTACAAGAAAACACTTCAAAAGTGACGTTTCTGAAGAATTTTAACAGTTTTCTTGTATCTACGAACGCCAGAATGCATAAAATTGACCTAAACGTCTCCTTTTCCTATTCTGAGTCGATTCTGCATGCTTTAAGTGTGTTTGGTGGCTCAGAACCATCAAAAAACGTTGAAATATAGTTCAAATTCAATAAAAATCGACAAAAATACAGTTTCTAGCTAAAATTTGATGGTTTCGTTGCACTTTCCGAGCCCGTAGGGTATCTGATTGGCTTAAAAGTACAAGAAAACACTTCAAAAGTGACGTTTCTGAAGAATTTTAACAGTTTTCTTGTATCTACGAACGCCAGAATGCATAAAATTGACCTAAACGTCTCCTTTTCCTATTCTGAGTCGATTCTGCATGCTTTAAGTGTGTTTGGTGGCTCAGAACCATCAAAAAACGTTGAAATATAGTTCAAATTCAATAAAAATCGACAAAAATACAGTTTCTAGCTAAAATTTGATGGTTTCGTTGCACTTTCCGAGCCCGTAGGGTATCTGATTGGCTTAAAAGTACAAGAAAACACTTCAAAAGTGACGTTTCTGAAGAATTTTAACAGTTTTCTTGTATCTACGAACGCCAGAATGCATAAAATTGACCTAAACGTCTCCTTTTCCTATTCTGAGTCGATTCTGCATGCTTTAAGTGTGTTTGGTGGCTCAGAACCATCAAAAAACGTTGAAATATAGTTCAAATTCAATAAAAATCGACAAAAATACAGTTTCTAGCTAAAATTTGATGGTTTCGTTGCACTTTCCGAGCCCGTAGGGTATCTGATTGGCTTAAAAGTACATGAAAACACTTCAAAAGTGACGTTTCTGAAGAATTTTAACAGTTTTCTTGTATCTACGAACGCCAGAATGCATAAAATTGACCTAAACGTCTCCTTTTCCTATTCTGAGTCGATTCTGCATGCTTTAAGTGTGTTTGGTGGCTCAGAACCATCAAAAAACGTTGAAATATAGTTCAAATTCAATAAAAATCGACAAAAATACAGTTTCTAGCTAAAATTTGATGGTTTCGTTGCACTTTCCGAGCCCGTAGGGTATCTGATTGGCTTAAAAGTACAAGAAAACACTTCAAAAGTGACGTTTCTGAAGAATTTTAACAGTTTTCTTGTATCTACGAACGCCAGAATGCATAAAATTGACCTAAACGTCTCCTTTTCCTATTCTGAGTCGATTCTGCATGCTTTAAGTGTGTTTGGTGGCTCAGAACCATCAAAAAACGTTGAAATATAGTTCAAATTCAATAAAAATCGACAAAAATACAGTTTCTAGCTAAAATTTGATGGTTTCGTTGCACTTTCCGAGCCCGTAGGGTATCTGATTGGCTTAAAAGTACAAGAAAACACTTCAAAAGTGACGTTTCTGAAGAATTTTAACAGTTTTCTTGTATCTACGAACGCCAGAATGCATAAAATTGACCTAAACGTCTCCTTTTCCTATTCTGAGTCGATTCTGCATGCTTTAAGTGTGTTTGGTGGCTCAGAACCATCAAAAAACGTTGAAATATAGTTCAAATTCAATAAAAATCGACAAAAATACAGTTTCTAGCTAAAATTTGATGGTTTCGTTGCACTTTCCGAGCCCGTAGGGTATCTGATTGGCTTAAAAGTACAAGAAAACACTTCAAAAGTGACGTTTCTGAAGAATTTTAACAGTTTTCTTGTATCTACGAACGCCAGAATGCATAAAATTGACCTAAACGTCTCCTTTTCCTATTCTGAGTCGATTCTGCATGCTTTAAGTGTGTTTGGTGGCTCAGAACCATCAAAAAACGTTGAAATATAGTTCAAATTCAATAAAAATCGACAAAAATACAGTTTCTAGCTAAAATTTGATGGTTTCGTTGCACTTTCCGAGCCCGTAGGGTATCTGATTGGCTTAAAAGTACAAGAAAACACTTCAAAAGTGACGTTTCTGAAGAATTTTAACAGTTTTCTTGTATCTACGAACGCCAGAATGCATAAAATTGACCTAAACGTCTCCTTTTCCTATTCTGAGTCGATTCTGCATGCTTTAAGTGTGTTTGGTGGCTCAGAACCATCAAAAAACGTTGAAATATAGTTCAAATTCAATAAAAATCGACAAAAATACAGTTTCTAGCTAAAATTTGATGGTTTCGTTGCACTTTCCGAGCCCGTAGGGTATCTGATTGGCTTAAAAGTACAAGAAAACACTTCAAAAGTGACGTTTCTGAAGAATTTTAACAGTTTTCTTGTATCTACGAACGCCAGAATGCATAAAATTGACCTAAACGTCTCCTTTTCCTATTCTGAATCGATTCTGCATGCTTTAAGTGTGTTTGGTGGCTCAGAACCATCAAAAAACGTTGAAATATAGTTCAAATTCAATAAAAATCGACAAAAATACAGTTTCTAGCTAAAATTTGATGGTTTCGTTGCACTTTCCGAGCCCGTAGGGTATCTGATTGGCTTAAAAGAACAAGAAAACACTTCAAAAGTGACGTTTCTGAAGAATTTTAACAGTTTTCTTGTATCTACGAACGCCAGAATGCATAAAATTGACCTAAACGTCTCCTTTTCCTATTCTGAGTCGATTCTGCATGCTTTAAGTGTGTTTGGTGGCTCAGAACCATCAAAAAACGTTGAAATATAGTTCAAATTCAATAAAAATCGACAAAAATACAGTTTATAGCTAAAATTTGATGGTTTCGTTGCACTTTCCGAGCCCGTAGGGTATCTGATTGGCTTAAAAGTACAAGAAAACACTTCAAAAGTGACGTTTCTGAAGAATTTTAACAGTTTTCTTGTATCTACGAACGCCAGAATGCATAAAATTGACCTAAACGTCTCCTTTTCCTATTCTGAGTCGATTCTGCATGCTTTAAGTGTGTTTGGTGGCTCAGAACCATAAAAAAACGTTGAAATATAGTTCAAATTCAATAAAAATCGACAAAAATACAGTTTCTAGCTAAAATTTGATGGTTTCGTTGCACTTTCCGAGCCCGTAGGGTATCTGATTGGCTTAAAAGTATAAGAAAACACTTCAAAAGTGACGTTTCTGAAGAATTTTAACAGTTTTCTTGTATCTACGAACGCCAGAATGCATAAAATTGACCTAAACGTCTCCTTTTCCTATTCTGAGTCGATTCTGCATGCTTTAAGTGTGTTTGGTGGCTCAGAACCATCAAAAAACGTTGAAATATAGTTCAAATTCAATAAAAATCGACAAAAATACAGTTTCTAGCTAAAATTTGATGGTTTCGTTGCACTTTCCGAGCCCGTAGGGTATCTGATTGGCTTAAAAGTACAAGAAAACACTTCAAAAGTGACGTTTCTGAAGAATTTTAACAGTTTTCTTGTATCTACGAACGCCAGAATGCATAAAATTGACCTAAACGTCTCCTTTTCCTATTCTGAGTCGATTCTGCATGCTTTAAGTGTGTTTGGTGGCTCAGAACCATCAAAAAACGTTGAAATATAGTTCAAATTCAATAAAAATCGACAAAAATACAGTTTCTAGCTAAAATTTGATGGTTTCGTTGCACTTTCCGAGCCCGTAGGGTATCTGATTGGCTTAAAAGTACAAGAAAACACTTCAAAAGTGACGTTTCTGAAGAATTTTAACAGTTTTCTTGTATCTACGAACGCCAGAATGCATAAAATTGACCTAAACGTCTCCTTTTACTATTCTGAGTCGATTCTGCATGCTTTAAGTGTGTTTGGTGGCTCAGAACCATCAAAAAACGTTGAAATATAGTTCAAATTCAATAAAAATCGACAAAAATACAGTTTCTAGCTAAAATTTGATGGTTTCGTTGCACTTTCCGAGCCCGTAGGGTATCTGATTGGCTTAAAAGTACAAGAAAACACTTCAAAAGTGACGTTTCTAAAGAATTTTAACAGTTTTCTTGTATCTACGAACGCCAGAATGCATAAAATTGACCTAAACGTCTCCTTTTCCTATTCTGATTCGATTCTGCATGCTTTAAGTGTGTTTGGTGGCTCAGAACCATCAAAAAACGTTGAAATATAGTTCAAATTCAATAAAAATCGACAAAAATACAGTTTCTAGCTAAAATTTGATGGTTTCGTTGCACTTTCCGAGCCCGTAGGGTATCTGATTGGCTTAAAAGTACAAGAAAACACTTCAAAAGTGACGTTTCTGATGAATTTTAACAGTTTTCTTGTATCTACGAATGCCAGAATGCATAAAATTGACCTAAACGTCTCCTTTTCCTATTCTGAGTCGATTCTGCATGCTTTAAGTGTGTTTGGTGGCTCAGAACCATCAAAAAACGTTGAAATATAGTTCAAATTCAATAAAAATCGACAAAAATACAGTTTCTAGCTAAAATTTGATGGTTTCGTTGCACTTTCCGAGCCCGTTGGGTATCTGATTGGCTTAAAAGTACAAGAAAACACTTCAAAAGTGACGTTTCTGAAGAATTTTAACAGTTTTCTTGTATCTACGAACGCCAGAATGCATAAAATTGACCTAAACGTCTCCTTTTCCTATTCTGAGTCGATTCTGCATGCTTTAAGTGTGTTTGGTGGCTCAGAACCATCAAAAAACGTTGAAATATAGTTCAAATTCAATAAAAATCGACAAAAATACAGTTTCTAGCTAAAATTAGATGGTTTCGTTGCACTTTCCGAGCCCGTAGGGTATCTGATTGGCTTAAAAGTACAAGAAAACACTTCAAAAGTGACGTTTCTGAAGAATTTTAACAGTTTTCTTGTATCTACGAACGCCAGAATGCATAAAATTGACCTAAACGTCTCCTTTTCCTATTCTGAGTCGATTCTGCATGCTTTAAGTGTGTTTGGTGGCTCAGAACCATCAAAAAACGTTGAAATATAGTTCAAATTCAATAAAAATCGACAAAAATACAGTTTCTAGCTAAAATTTGATGGTTTCGTTGCACTTTCCGAGCCCGTAGGGTATCTGATTGGCTTAAAAGTACAAGAAAACACTTCAAAAGTGACGTTTCTGAAGAATTTTAACAGTTTTCTTGTATCTACGAACGCCAGAATGCATAAAATTGACCTAAACGTCTCCTTTTCCTATTCTGAGTCGATTCTGCATGCTTTAAGTGTGTTTGGTGGCTCAGAACCATCAAAAAACGTTGAAATATAGTTCAAATTCAATAAAAATCGACAAAAATACAGTTTCTAGCTAAAATTTGATGGTTTCGTTGCACTTTCCGAGCCCGTAGGGTATCTGATTGGTTTAAAAGTACAAGAAAACACTTCAAAAGTGACGTTTCTGAAGAATTTTAACAGTTTTCTTGTATCTACGAACGCCAGAATGCATAAAATTGACCTAAACGTCTCCTTTTCCTATTCTGAGACGATTCTGCATGCTTTAAGTGTTTGGTGGCTCAGAACCATCAAAAAACGTTGAAATATAGTTCAAATTCAATAAAAATCGACAAAAATACAGTTTCTAGCTAAAATTTGATGGTTTCGTTGCACTTTCCGAGCCCGTAGGGTATCTGATTGGCTTAAAAGAACAAGAAAACACTTCAAAAGTGACGTTTCTGAAGAATTTTAACAGTTTTCTTGTATCTACGAACGCCAGAATGCATAAAATTGACCTAAACGTCTCCTTTTCCTATTCTGAGTCGATTCTGCATGCTTTAAGTGTGTTTGGTGGCTCAGAACCATCAAAAAACGTTGAAATATAGTTCAAATTCAATAAAAATCGACAAAAATACAGTTTATAGCTAAAATTTGATGGTTTCGTTGCACTTTCCGAGCCCGTAGGGTATCTGATTGGCTTAAAAGTACAAGAAAACACTTCAAAAGTGACGTTTCTGAAGAATTTTAACAGTTTTCTTGTATCTACGAACGCCAGAATGCATAAAATTGACCTAAACGTTTCCTTTTCCTATTCTGAGTCGATTCTGCATGCTTTAAGTGTGTTTGGTGGCTCAGAACCATCAAAAAACGTTGAAATATAGTTCAAATTCAATAAAAATCGACAAAAATACAGTTTCTAGCTAAAATTTGATGGTTTCGTTGCACTTTCCGAGCCCGTAGGGTATCTGATTGGCTTAAAAGTACAAGAAAACACTTCAAAAGTGACGTTTCTGAAGAATTTTAACAGTTTTCTTGTATCTACGAACGCCAGAATGCATAAAATGGACCTAAACGTCTCCTTTTCCTATTCTGAGTCGATTCTGCATGCTTTAAGTGTGTTTGGTGGCTCAGAACCATCAAAAAACGTTGAAATATAGTTCAAATTCAATAAAAATCGACAAAAATACAGTTTCTAGCTAAAATTTGATGGTTTCGTTGCACTTTCCGAGCCCGTAGGGTATCTGATTGGCTTAAAAGTACAAGAAAACACTTCAAAAGTGACGTTTCTGAAGAATTTTAACAGTTTTCTTGTATCCACGAACGCCAGAATGCATAAAATTGACCTAAACGTCTCCTTTTCCTATTCTGAGTCGATTCTGCATGCTTTAAGTGTGTTTGGTGGCTCAGAACCATCAAAAAACGTTGAAATATAGTTCAAATTCAATAAAAATCGACAAAAATACAGTTTCTAGCTAAAATTTGATGGTTTCGTTGCACTTTCCGAGCCCGTTGGGTATCTGATTGGCTTAAAAGTACAAGAAAACACTTCAAAAGTGACGTTTCTGAAGAATTTTAACAGTTTTCTTGTATCTACGAACGCCAGAATGCATAAAATTGACCTAAACGTCTCCTTTTCCTATTCTGAGTCGATTCTGCATGCTTTAAGTGTGTTTGGTGGCTCAGAACCATCAAAAAACGTTGAAATATAGTTCAAATTCAATAAAAATCGACAAAAATACAGTTTCTAGCTAAAATTTGATGGTTTCGTTGCACTTTCCGAGCCCGTAGGGTATCTGATTGGCTTAAAAGTACAAGAAAACACTTCAAAAGTGACGTTTCTGAAGAATTTTAACAGTTTTCTTGTATCTACGAACGCCAGAATGCATAAAATTGACCTAAACGTCTCCTTTTCCTATTCTGAGTCGATTCTGCATGCTTTAAGTGTGTTTGGTGGCTCAGAACCATCAAAAAACGTTGAAATATAGTTCAAATTCAATAAAAATCGACAAAAATACAGTTTCTAGCTAAAATTTGATGGTTTCGTTGCACTTTCCGAGCCCGTAGGGTATCTGATTGGCTTAAAAGTACAAGAAAACACTTCAAAAGTGACGTTTCTGAAGAATTTTAACAGTTTTCTTGTATCTACGAACGCCAGAATGCATAAAATTGACCTAAACGTCTCCTTTTCCTATTCTGAGTCGATTCTGCATGCTTTAAGTGTGTTTGGTGGCTTAGAACCATCAAAAAACGTTGAAATATAGTTCAAATTCAATAAAAATCGACAAAAATACAGTTTCTAGCTAAAATTTGATGGTTTCGTTGCACTTTCCGAGCCCGTAGGGTATCTGATTGGCTTAAAAGTACAAGAAAACACTTCAAAAGTGACGTTTCTGAAGAATTTTAACAGTTTTCTTGTATCTACGAACGCCAGAATGCATAAAATTGACCTAAACGTCTCCTTTTCCTATTCTGAGTCGATTCTGCATGCTTTAAGTGTGTTTGGTGGCTCAGAACCATCAAAAAACGTTGAAATATAGTTCAAATTCAATAAAAATCGACAAAAATACAGTTTCTAGCTAAAATTTGATGGTTTCGTTGCACTTTCCGAGCCCGTAGGGTATCTGATTGGCTTAAAAGTACAAGAAAACTCTTCAAAAGTGACGTTTCTGAAGAATTTTAACAGTTTTCCTGTATCTACGAACGCCAGAATGCATAAAATTGACCTAAACGTCTCCTTTTCCTATTCTGAGTCGATTCTGCATGCTTTAAGTGTGTTTGGTGGCTCAGAACCATCAAAAAACGTTGAAATATAGTTCAAATTCAATAAAAATCGACAAAAATACAGTTTCTAGCTAAAATTTGATGGTTTCGTTGCACTTTCCGAGCCCGTAGGGTATCTGATTGGCTTAAAAGTACAAGAAAACACTTCAAAAGTGACGTTTCTGAAGAATTTTAACAGTTTTCTTGTATCTACGAACGCCAGAATGCATAAAATTGACCTAAACGTCTCCTTTTCCTATTCTGATTCGATTCTGCATGCTTTAAGTGTGTTTGGTGGCTCAGAACCATCAAAAAACGTTGAAATATAGTTCAAATTCAATAAAAATCGACAAAAATACAGTTTCTAGCTAAAATTTGATGGTTTCGTTGCACTTTCCGAGCCCGTAGGGTATCTGATTGGCTTAAAAGTACAAGAAAACACTTCAAAAGTGACGTTTCTGAAGAATTTTAACAGTTTTCTTGTATCTACGAATGCCAGAATGCATAAAATTGACCTAAACGTCTCCTTTTCCTATTCTGAGTCGATTCTGCATGCTTTAAGTGTGTTTGGTGGCTCAGAACCATCAAAAAACGTTGAAATATAGTTCAAATTCAATAAAAATCGACAAAAATACAGTTTCTAGCTAAAATTTGATGGTTTCGTTGCACTTTCCGAGCCCGTTGGGTATCTGATTGGCTTAAAAGTACAAGAAAACACTTCAAAAGTGACGTTTCTGAAGAATTTTAACAGTTTTCTTGTATCTACGAACGCCAGAATGCATAAAATTGACCTAAACGTCTCCTTTTCCTATTCTGAGTCGATTCTGCATGCTTTAAGTGTGTTTGGTGGCTCAGAACCATCAAAAAACGTTGAAATATAGTTCAAATTCAATAAAAATCGACAAAAATACAGTTTCTAGCTAAAATTTGATGGTTTCGTTGCACTTTCCGAGCCCGTAGGGTATCTGATTGGCTTAAAAGTACAAGAAAACACTTCAAAAGTGACGTTTCTGAAGAATTTTAACAGTTTTCTTGTATCTACGAACGCCAGAATGCATAAAATTGACCTAAACGTCTCCTTTTCCTATTCTGAGTCGATTCTGCATGCTTTAAGTGTGTTTGGTGGCTCAGAACCATCAAAAAACGTTGAAATATAGTTCAAATTCAATAAAAATCGACAAAAATACAGTTTCTAGCTAAAATTTGATGGTTTCGTTGCACTTTCCGAGCCCGTAGGGTATCTGATTGGCTTAAAAGTACAAGAAAACACTTCAAAAGTGACGTTTCTGAAGAATTTTAACAGTTTTCTTGTATCTACGAACGCCAGAATGCATAAAATTGACCTAAACGTCTCCTTTTCCTATTCTGATTCGATTCTGCATGCTTTAAGTGTGTTTGGTGGTTCAGAACCATCAAAAAACGTTGAAATATAGTTCAAATTCAATAAAAATCGACAAAAATACAGTTTCTAGCTAAAATTTGATGGTTTCGTTGCACTTTCCGAGCCCGTAGGGTATCTGATTGGCTTAAAAGTACAAGAAAACACTTCAAAAGTGACGTTTCTGAAGAATTTTAACAGTTTTCTTGTATCTACGAATGCCAGAATGCATAAAATTGACCTAAACGTCTCCTTTTCCTATTCTGAGTCGATTCTGCATGCTTTAAGTGTGTTTGGTGGCTCAGAACCATCAAAAAACGTTGAAATATAGTTCAAATTCAATAAAAATCGACAAAAATACAGTTTACCTAGCTAAAATTTGATGGTTTCGTTGCACTTTCCGAGACCGTTGGGTATCTGATTGGCTTAAAAGTACAAGAAAACACTTCAAAAGTGACGTTTCTGAAGAATTTTAACAGTTTTCTTGTATCTACGAACGCCAGAATGCATAAAATTGACCTAAACGTCTCCTTTTCCTATTCTGAGTCGATTCTGCATGCTTTAAGTGTGTTTGGTGGCTCAGAACCATCAAAAAACGTTGAAATATAGTTCAAATTCAATAAAAATCGACAAAAATACAGTTTCTAGCTAAAATTAGATGGTTTCGTTGCACTTTCCGAGCCCGTAGGGTATCTGATTGGCTTAAAAGTACAAGAAAACACTTCAAAAGTGACGTTTCTGAAGAATTTTAACAGTTTTCTTGTATCTACGAACGCCAGAATGCATAAAATTGACCTAAACGTCTCCTTTTCCTATTCTGAGTCGATTCTGCATGCTTTAAGTGTGTTTGGTGGCTCAGAACCATCAAAAAACGTTGAAATATAGTTCAAATTCAATAAAAATCGACAAAAATACAGTTTCTAGCTAAAATTTGATGGTTTCGTTGCACTTTCCGAGCCCGTAGGGTATCTGATTGGCTTAAAAGTACAAGAAAACACTTCAAAAGTGACGTTTCTGAAGAATTTTAACAGTTTTCTTGTATCTACGAACGCCAGAATGCATAAAATTGACCTAAACGTCTCCTTTTCCTATTCTGAGTCGATTCTGCATGCTTTAAGTGTGTTTGGTGGCTCAGAACCATCAAAAAACGTTGAAATATAGTTCAAATTCAATAAAAATCGACAAAAATACAGTTTCTAGCTAAAATTTGATGGTTTCGTTGCACTTTCCGAGCCCGTAGGGTATTTGATTGGCTTAAAAGTACAAGAAAACACTTCAAAAGTGACGTTTCTGAAGAATTTTAACAGTTTTCTTGTATCTACGAACGCCAGAATGCATAAAATTGACCTAAACGTCTCCTTTTCCTATTCTGAGTCGATTCTGCATGCTTTAAGTGTTTGGTGGCTCAGAACCATCAAAAAACGTTGAAATATAGTTCAAATTCAATAAAAATCGACAAAAATACAGTTTCTAGCTAAAATTTGATGGTTTCGTTGCACTTTCCGAGCCCGTAGGGTATCTGATTGGCTTAAAAGAACAAGAAAACACTTCAAAAGTGACGTTTCTGAAGAATTTTAACAGTTTTCTTGTATCTACGAACGCCAGAATGCATAAAATTGACCTAAACGTCTCCTTTTCCTATTCTGAGTCGATTCTGCATGCTTTAAGTGTGTTTGGTGGCTCAGAAACATCAAAAAACGTTGAAATATAGTTCAAATTCAATAAAAATCGACAAAAATACAGTTTATAGCTAAAATTTGATGGTTTCGTTGCACTTTCCGAGCCCGTAGGGTATCTGATTGGCTTAAAAGTACAAGAAAACACTTCAAAAGTGACGTTTCTGAAGAATTTTAACAGTTTTCTTGTATCTACGAACGCCAGAATGCATAAAATTGACCTAAACGTCTCCTTTTCCTATTCTGAGTCGATTCTGCATGCTTTAAGTGTGTTTGGTGGCTCAGAACCATCAAAAAACGTTGAAATATAGTTCAAATTCAATAAAAATCGACAAAAATACAGTTTCCAGCTAAAATTTGATGGTTTCGTTGCACTTTCCGAGCCCGTAGGGTATCTGATTGGCTTAAAAGTACAAGAAAACACTTCAAAAGTGACGTTTCTGAAGAATTTTAACAGTTTTCTTGTATCTACGAACGCCAGAATGCATAAAATTGACCTAAACGTCTCCTTTTCCTATTCTGAGTCGATTCTGCATGCTTTAAGTGTGTTTGGTGGCTCAGAACCATCAAAAAACGTTGAAATATAGTTCAAATTCAATAAAAATCGACAAAAATACAGTTTCTAGCTAAAATTTGATGGTTTCGTTGCACTTTCCGAGCCCGTAGGGTATCTGATTGGCTTAAAAGTACAAGAAAACACTTCAAAAGTGACGTTTCTGAAGAATTTTAACAGTTTTCTTGTATCTACGAACGCCAGAATGCATAAAATTGACCTAAACGTCTCCTTTTCCTATTCTGAGTCGATTCTGCATGCTTTAAGTGTGTTTGGTGGCTCAGAACCATCAAAAAACGTTGAAATATAGTTCAAATTCAATAAAAATCGACAAAAATACAGTTTCTAGCTAAAATTTGATGGTTTCGTTGCACTTTCCGAGCCCGTTGGGTATCTGATTGGCTTAAAAGTACAAGAAAACATTTCAAAAGTGACGTTTCTGAAGAATTTTAACAGTTTTCTTGTATCTACGAACGCCAGAATGCATAAAATTGACCTAAACGTCTCCTTTTCCTATTCTGAGTCGATTCTGCATGCTTTAAGTGTGTTTGGTGGCTCAGAACCATCAAAAAACGTTGAAATATAGTTCAAATTCAATAAAAATCGACAAAAATACAGTTTCTAGCTAAAATTTGATGGTTTCGTTGCACTTTCCGAGCCCGTTGGGTATCTGATTGGCTTAAAAGTACAAGAAAACACTTCAAAAGTGACGTTTCTGAAGAATTTTAACAGTTTTCTTGTATCTACCAACGCCAGAATGCATAAAATTGACCTAAACGTCTCCTTTTCCTATTCTGAGTGGATTCTGCATGCTTTAAGTGTGTTTGGTGGCTCAGAACCATCAAAAAACGTTGAAATATTTCAAATTCAATAAAAATCGACAAAAATACAGTTTCTAGCTAAAATTTGATGGTTTCGTTGCACTTTCCGAGCCCGTAGGGTATCTGATTGGCTTAAAAGTACAAGAAAACACTTCAAAAGTGACGTTTCTGAAGAATTTTAACAGTTTTCTTGTATCTACGAACGCCAGAATGCATAAAATTGACCTAAACGTCTCCTTTTCCTATTCTGAGTCGATTCTGCATGCTTTAAGTGTGTTTGGTGGCTCAGAACCATCAAAAAACGTTGAAATATAGTTCAAATTCAATAAAAATCGACAAAAATACAGTTTCTAGCTAAAATTTGATGGTTTCGTTGCACTTTCCGAGCCCGTGGGGTATCTGATTGGCTTAAAAGTACAAGAAAACACTTCAAAAGTGACGTTTCTGAAGAATTTTAACAGTTTTCTTGTATCTACGAACACCAGAATGCATAAAATTGACCTAAACGTCTCCTTTTCCTATTCTGAGTCGATTCTGCATGCTTTAAGTGTGTTTGGTGGCTCAGAACCATCAAAAAACGTTGAAATATAGTTCAAATTCAATAAAAATCGACAAAAATACAGTTTCTAGCTAAAATTTGATGGTTTCGTTGCACTTTCCGAGCCCGTAGGGTATCTGATTGGCTTAAAAGTACAAGAAAACACTTCAAAAGTGACGTTTCTGAAGAATTTTAACAGTTTTCTTGTATCTACGAACGCCAGAATGCATAAAATTGACCTAAACGTCTCCTTTTCCTATTCTGAGTCGATTCTGCATGCTTTAAGTGTGTTTGGTGGCTCAGAACCATCAAAAAACGTTGAAATATAGTTCAAATTCAATAAAAATCGACAAAAATACAGTTTCCAGCTAAAATTTGATGGTTTCGTTGCACTTTCCGAGCCCGTAGGGTATCTGATTGGCTTAAAAGTACAAGAAAACACTTCAAAAGTGACGTTTCTGAAGAATTTTAACAGTTTTCTTGTATCTACGAACGCCAGAATGCATAAAATTGACCTAAACGTCTCCTTTTCCTATTCTGAGTCGATTCTGCATGCTTTAAGTGTGTTTGGTGGCTCAGAACCATCAAAAAACGTTGAAATATAGTTCAAATTCAATAAAAATCGACAAAAATACAGTTTCTAGCTAAAATTTGATGGTTTCGTTGCACTTTCCGAGCCCGTAGGGTATCTGATTGGCTTAAAAGTACAAGAAAACACTTCAAAAGTGACGTTTCTGAAGAATTTTAACAGTTTTCTTGTATCTACGAACGCCAGAATGCATAAAATTGACCTAAACGTCTCCTTTTCCTATTCTGAGTCGATTCTGCATGCTTTAAGTGTGTTTGGTGGCTCAGAACCATCAAAAAACGTTGAAATATAGTTCAAATTCAATAAAAATCGACAAAAATACAGTTTCTAGCTAAAATTTGATGGTTTCGTTGCACTTTCCGAGCCCGTAGGGTATCTGATTGGCTTAAAAGTACAAGAAAACACTTCAAAAGTGACGTTTCTGAAGAATTTTAACAGTTTTCTTGTATCTACGAACGCCAGAATGCATAAAATTGACCTAAACGTCTCCTTTTCCTATTCTGAGTCGATTCTGCATGCTTTAAGTGTGTTTGGTGGCTCAGAACCAACAAAAAACGTTGAAATATAGTTCAAATTCAATAAAAATCGACAAAAATACAGTTTCTAGCTAAAATTTGATGGTTTCGTTGCACTTTCCGAGCCCGTAGGGTATCTGATTGGCTTAAAAGTACAAGAAAACACTTCAAAAGTGACGTTTCTGAAGAATTTTAACAGTTTTCTTGTATCTACGAACGCCAGAATGCATAAAATTGACCTAAACGTCTCCTTTTCCTATTCTGAGTCGATTCTGCATGCTTTAAGTGTGTTTGGTGGCTCAGAACCATCAAAAAACGTTGAAATATAGTTCAAATTCAATAAAAATCGACAAAAATACAGTTTCTAGCTAAAATTTGATGGTTTCGTTGCACTTTCCGAGCCCGTAGGGTATCTGATTGGCTTAAAAGTACAAGAAAACACTTCAAAAGTGACGTTTCTGAAGAATTTTAACAGTTTTCTTGTATCTACGAACGCCAGAATGCATAAAATTGACCTAAACGTCTCCTTTTCCTATTCTGAGTCGATTCTGCATGCTTTAAGTGTGTTTGGTGGCTCAGAACCATCAAAAAACGTTGAAATATTGTTCAAATTCAATAAAAATCGACAAAAATACAGTTTCTAGCTAAAATTTGATGGTTTCGTTGCACTTTCCGAGACCGTAGGGTATCTGATTGGCTTAAAAGTACAAGAAAACACTTCAAAAGTGACGTTTCTGAAGAATTTTAACAGTTTTCTTGTATCTACGAACGCCAGAATGCATAAAATTGATCTAAACGTCTCCTTTTCCTATTCTGAGTCGATTCTGCATGCTTTAAGTGTGTTTGGTGGCTCAGAACCATCAAAAAACGTTGAAATATAGTTCAAATTCAATAAAAATTGACAAAAATACAGTTTCTAGCTAAAATTTGATGGTTTCGTTGCACTTTCCGAGCCCGTAGGGTATCTGATTGGCTTAAAAGTACAAGAAAACACTTCAAAAGTGACGTTTCTGAAGAATTTTAACAGTTTTCTTGTATCTACGAACGCCAGAATGCATAAAATTGACCTAAACGTCTCCTTTTCCTATTCTGAGTCGATTCTGCATGCTTTAAGTGTGTTTGGTGGCTCAGAACCATCAAAAAACGTTGAAATATAGTTCAAATTCAATAAAAATCGACAAAAATACAGTTTCTAGCTAAAATTTGATGGTTTCGTTGCACTTTCCGAGCCCGTAGGGTATCTGATTGGCTTAAAAGTACAAGAAAACATTTCAAAAGTGACGTTTCTAAAGAATTTTAACAGTTTTCTTGTATCTACGAACGCCAGAATGCATAAAATTGACCTAAACGTCTCCTTTTCCTATTCTGAGTCGATTCTGCATGCTTTAAGTGTGTTTGGTGGCTCAGAACCATCAAAAAACGTTGAAATATAGTTCAAATTCAATAAAAATCGACAAAAATACAGTTTCTAGCTAAAATTTGATGGTTTCGTTGCACTTTCCGAGCCCGTAGGGTATCTGATTGGCTTAAAAGTACAAGAAAACACTTCAAAAGTGACGTTTCTGAAGAATTTTAACAGTTTTCTTGTATCTACGAACGCCAGAATGCATAAAATTGACCTAAACGTCTCCTTTTCCTATTCTGAGTCGATTCTGCATGCTTTAAGTGTGTTTGGTGGCTCAGAACCATCAAAAAACGTTGAAATATAGTTCAAATTCAATAAAAATCGACAAAAATACAGTTTCTAGCAAAAATTTGATGGTTTCGTTGCACTTTCCGAGCCCGTAGGGTATCTGATTGGCTTAAAAGTACAAGAAAACACTTCAAAAGTGACGTTTCTGAAGAATTTTAAGAGTTTTCTTGTATCTACGAACGCCAGAATGCATAAAATTGACCTAAACGTCTCCTTTTCCTATTCTGAGTCGATTCTGCATGCTTTAAGTGTGTTTGGTGGCTCAGAACCATCAAAAAACGTTGAAATATAGTTCAAATTCAATAAAAATCGACAAAAATACAGTTTCTAGCTAAAATTTGATGGTTTCGTTGCACTTTCCGAGCCCGTAGGGTATCTGATTGGCTTAAAAGTACAAGAAAACACTTCAAAAGTGACGTTTCTGAAGAATTTTAACAGTTTTCTTGTATCTACGAACGCCAGAATGCATAAAATTGACCTAAACGTCTCCTTTTCCTATTCTGAGTCGATTCTGCATGCTTTAAGTGTGTTTGGTGGCTCAGAACCATCAAAAAACGTTGAAATATTGTTCAAATTCAATAAAAATCGACAAAAATACAGTTTCTAGCTAAAATTTGATGGTTTCGTTGCACTTTCCGAGACCGTAGGGTATCTGATTGGCTTAAAAGTACAGGAAAACACTTCAAAAGTGACGTTTCTGAAGAATTTTAACAGTTTTCTTGTATCTACGAACGCCAGAATGCATAAAATTGACCTAAACGTCTCCTTTTCCTATTCTGAGTCGATTCTGCATGCTTTAAGTGTGTTTGGTGGCTCAGAACCATCAAAAAACGTTGAAATATAGTTCAAATTCAATAAAAATCGACAAAAATACAGTTTCTAGCTAAAATTTGATGGTTTCGTTGCACTTTCCGAGCCCGTAGGGTATCTGATTGGCTTAAAAGTACAAGAAAACACTTCAAAAGTGACGTTTCTGAAGAATTTTAGCAGTTTTCTTGTATCTACGAACGCCAGAATGCATAAAATTGACCTAAACGTCTCCTTTTCCTATTCTGAGTCGATTCTGCATGCTTTAAGTGTGTTTGGTGGCTCAGAACCATCAAAAAACGTTGAAATATAGTTCAAATTCAATAAAAATCGACAAAAATACAGTTTCTAGCTAAAATTTGATGATTTCGTTGCACTTTCCGAGCCCGTAGGGTATCTGATTGGCTTAAAAGTACAAGAAAACACTTCAAAAGTGACGTTTCTGAAGAATTTTAACAGTTTTCTTGTATCTACGAACGTCAGAATGCATAAAATTGACCTAAACGTCTCCTTTTCCTATTCTGAGTCGATTCTGCATGCTTTAAGTGTGTTTGGTGGCTCAGAACCATCAAAAAACGTTGAAATATAGTTCAAATTCAATAAAAATCGACAAAAATACAGTTTCTAGCTAAAATTTGATGCTTTCGTTGCACTTTCCGAGCCCGTGGGGTATCTGATTGGCTTAAAAGTACAAGAAAACACTTCAAAAGTGACGTTTCTGAAGAATTTTAACAGTTTTCTTGTATCTACGAACGCCAGAATGCATAAAATGGACCTAAACGTCTCCTTTTCCTATTCTGAGTCGATTCTGCATGCTTTAAGTGTGTTTGGTGGCTCAGAACCATCAAAAAACGTTGAAATATAGTTCAAATTCAATAAAAATCGACAAAAATACAGTTTCTAGCTAAAATTTGATGGTTTCGTTGCACTTTCCGGGCCCGTAGGGTATCTGATTGGCTTAAAAGTACAAGAAAACACTTCAAAAGTGACGTTTCTGAAGAATTTTAACAGTTTTCTTGTATCTACGAACGCCAGAATGCATAAAATTGACCTAAACGTCTCCTTTTCCTATTCTGAGTCGATTCTGCATGCTTTAAGTGTGTTTGGTGGCTCAGAACCATCAAAAAACGTTGAAATATAGTTCAAATTCAATAAAAATCGACAAAAATACAGTTTCTAGCTAAAATTTGATGGTTTCGTTGCACTTTCCGAGCCCGTAGGGTATCTGATTGGCTTAAAAGTACAAGAAAACACTTCAAAAGTGACGTTTCTGAAGAATTTTAACAGTTTTCTTGTATCTACGAACGCCAGAATGCATAAAATTGACCTAAACGTCTCCTTTTCCTATTCTGAGTCGATTCTGCATGCTTTAAGTGTGTTTGGTGGCTCAGAACCATCAACAAACGTTGAAATATAGTTCAAATTCAATAAAAATCGACAAAAATACAGTTTCTAGCTAAAATTTGATGGTTTCGTTGCACTTTCCGAGCCCGTAGGGTATCTGATTGGCTTAAAAGTACAAGAAAACACTTCAAAAGTGACGTTTCTGAAGAATTTTAACAGTTTTCTTGTATCTACGAACGCCAGAATGCATAAAATTGACCTAAACGTCTCCTTTTCCTATTCTGAGTCAATTCTGCATGCTTTAAGTGTGTTTGGTGGCTCAGAACCATCAAAAAACGTTGAAATATAGTTCAAATTCAATAAAAATCGACAAAAATACAGTTTCTAGCTAAAATTTGATGGTTTCGTTGCACTTTCCGAGCCCGTAGGGTATCTGATTGGCTTAAAAGTACAAGAAAACACTTCAAAAGTGACGTTTCTGAAGAATTTTAACAGTTTTCTTGTATCTACGAACGCCAGAATGCATAAAATTGACCTAAACTTCTCCTTTTCCTATTCTGAGTCGATTCTTCATGCTTTAAGTGTGTTTGGTGGCTGAGAACCATCAAAAAACGTTGAAATATAGTTCAAATTCAATAAAAATCGACAAAAATACAGTTTCTAGCTAAAATTTGATGGTTTCGTTGCACTTTCCGAGCCCGTAGGGTATCTGATTGGCTTAAAAGTACAAGAAAACACTTCAAAAGTGACGTTTCTGAAGAATTTTAACAGCTTTTTCTTGTATCTACGAACGCCAGAATGCATAAAATTGACCTAAACGTCTCCTTTTCCTATTCTGAGTCGATTCTGCATGCTTTAAGTGTGTTTGGTGGCTCAGAACCATCAAAAAACGTTGAAATATAGTTCAAATTCAATAAAAATCGACAAAAATACAGTTTCTAGCTAAAATTTGATGGTTTCGTTGCACTTTCCGAGCCCGTAGGGTATCTGATTGGCTTAAAAGTACAAGAAAACACTTCAAAAGTGACGTTTCTGAAGAATTTTAACAGTTTTCTTGTATCTACGAACGCCAGAATGCATAAAATTGACCTAAACGTCTCCTTTTCCTATTCTGAGTCGATTCTGCATGCTTTAAGTGTGTTTGGTGGCTCAGAACCATCAAAAAACGTTGAAATATAGTTCAAATTCAATAAAAATCGACAAAAATACAGTTTCTAGCTAAAATTTGATGGTTTCGTTGCACTTTCCGAGCCCGTAGGGTATCTGATTGGCTTAAAAGTACAAGAAAACACTTCAAAAGTGACGTTTCTGAAGAATTTTAACAGTTTTCTTGTATCTACGAACGCCAGAATGCATAAAATTGACCTAAACGTCTCCTTTTCCTATTCTGAGTCGATTCTGCATGCTTTAAGTGTGTTTGGTGGCTCAGAACCATCAAAAAACGTTGAAATATAGTTCAAATTCAATAAAAATCGACAAAAATACAGTTTCTAGCTAAAATTTGATGGTTTCGTTGCACTTTCCGAGCCCGTAGGGTATCTGATTGGCTTAAAAGTACAAGAAAACACTTCAAAAGTGACGTTTCTGAAGAATTTTAACAGTTTTCTTGTATCTACGAACGCCAGAATGCATAAAATTGACCTAAACGTCTCCTTTTCCTATTCTGAGTCGATTCTGCATGCTTTAAGTGTGTTTGGTGGCTCAGAACCATCAAAAAACGTTGAAATATAGTTCAAATTCAATAAAAATCGACAAAAATACAGTTTCTAGCTAAAATTTGATGGTTTAGTTGCACTTTCCGAGCCCGTAGGGTATCTGATTGGCTTAAAAGTACAAGAAACCACTTCAAAACTGACGTTTCTGAAGAATTTTAACAGTTTTCTTGTATCTACGAACGCCAGAATGCATAAAATTGACCTAAACGTCTCCTTTTCCTATTCTGAGTCGATTCTGCATGCTTTAAGTGTGTTTGGTGGCTCAGAACCATCAAAAAACGTTGAAATATAGTTCAAATTCAATAAAAATCGACAAAAATACAGTTTCTAGCTAAAATTTGATGGTTTCGTTGCACTTTCCGAGCCCGTAGGGTATCTGATTGGCTTAAAAGTACAAGAAAACACTTCAAAAGTGACGTTTCTGAAGAATTTTAACAGTTTTCTTGTATCTACGAACGCCAGAATGCATAAAATTGACCTAAACGTCTCCTTTTCCTATTCTGAGTCGATTCTGCATGCTTTAAGTGTGTTTGGTGGCTCAGAACCATCAAAAAACGTTGAAATATAGTTCAAATTCAATAAAAATCGACAAAAATACAGTTTCTAGCTAAAATTTGATGGTTTAGTTGCACTTTCCGAGCCCGTAGGGTATCTGATTGGCTTAAAAGTACAAGAAACCACTTCAAAACTGACGTTTCTGAAGAATTTTAACAGTTTTCTTGTATCTACGAACGCCAGAATGCATAAAATTGACCTAAACGTCTCCTTTTCCTATTCTGAGTCGATTCTGCATGCTTTAAGTGTGTTTGGTGGCTCAGAACCATCAAAAAACGTTGAAATATAGTTCAAATTCAATAAAAATCGACAAAAATACAGTTTCTAGCTAAAATTTGATGGTTTCGTTGCACTTTCCGAGCCCGTAGGGTATCTGATTGGCTTAAAAGTACAAGAAAACACTTCAAAAGTGACGTTTCTGAAGAATTTTAACAGTTTTCTTGTATCTACGAACGCCAGAATGCATAAAATTGACCTAAACGTCTCCTTTTCCTATTCTGAGTCGATTCTGCATGCTTTAAGTGTGTTTGGTGGCTCAGAACCATCAAAAAACGTTGAAATATAGTTCAAATTCAATAAAAATCGACAAAAATACAGTTTCTAGCTAAAATTTGATGGTTTCGTTGCACTTTCCGAGCCCGTAGGGTATCTGATTGGCTTAAAAGTACAAGAAAACACTTCAAAAGTGACGTTTCTGAAGAATTTTAACAGTTTTCTTGTATCTACGAACGCCAGAATGCATAAAATTGACCTAAACGTCTCCTTTTCCTATTCTGAGTCGATTCTGCATGCTTTAAGTGTGTTTGGTGGCTCAGAACCATCAAAAAACGTTGAAATATAGTTCAAATTCAATAAAAATCGACAAAAATACAGTTTCTAGCTAAAATTTGATGGTTTCGTTGCACTTTCCGAGCCCGTAGGGTATCTGATTGGCTTAAAAGTACAAGAAAACACTTCAAAAGTGACGTTTCTGAAGAATTTTAACAGTTTTCTTGTATCTACGAACGCCAGAATGCATAAAATTGACCTAAACGTCTCCTTTTCCTATTCTGAGTCGATTCTGCATGCTTTAAGTGTGTTTGGTGGCTCAGAACCATCAAAAAACGTTGAAATATAGTTCAAATTCAATAAAAATCGACAAAAATACAGGTAGGGTAGGGTAGGGTATCTGATTGGCTTAAAAGTACAAGAAAACACTTCAAAAGTGACGTTTCTGAAGAATTTTAACAGTTTTCTTGTATCTACGAACGCCAGAATGCATAAAATTGACCTAAACGTCTCCTTTTCCTATTCTGAGTCGATTCTGCATGCTTTAAGTGTGTTTGGTGGCTCAGAACCATCAAAAAACGTTGAAATATAGTTCAAATTCAATAAAAATCGACAAAAATACAGTTTCTAGCTAAAATTTGATGGTTTCGTTGCACTTTCCGAGCCCGTAGGGTATCTGATTGGCTTAAAAGTACAAGAAAACACTTCAAAAGTGACGTTTCTGAAGAATTTTAACAGTTTTCTTGTATCTACGAACGCCAGAATGCATAAAATTGACCTAAACGTCTCCTTTTCCTATTCTGAGTCGATTCTGCATGCTTTAAGTGTGTTTGGTGGCTCAGAACCATCAAAAAACGTTGAAATATAGTTCAAATTCAATAAAAATCGACAAAAATACAGTTTCTAGCTAAAATTTGATGGTTTCGTTGCACTTTCCGAGCCCGTTGGGTATCTGATTGGCTTAAAAGTACAAGAAAACATTTCAAAAGTGACGTTTCTGAAGAATTTTAACAGTTTTCTTGTATCTACGAACGCCAGAATGCATAAAATTTACCTAAACGTCTCCTTTTCCTATTCTGAGTCGATTCTGCATGCTTTAAGTGTGTTTGGTGGCTCAGAACCATCAAAAAACATTGAAATATAGTTCAAATTCAATAAAAATCGACAAAAATACAGTTTCTAGCTAAAATTTGATGGTTTCGTTGCACTTTCCGAGCCCGTAGGGTATCTGATTGGCTTAAAAGTACAAGAAAACACTTCAAAAGTGACGTTTCTGAAGAATTTTAACAGTTTTCTTGTATCTACGAACGTCAGAATGCATAAAATTGACCTAAACGTCTCCTTTTCCTATTCTGAGTCGATTCTGCATGCTTTAAGTGTGTTTGGTGGCTCAGAACCATCAAAAAACGTTGAAATATAGTTCAAATTCAATAAAAATCGACAAAAATACAGTTTCTAGCTAAAATTTGATGGTTTCGTTGCACTTTCCGAGCCCGTAGGGTATCTGATTGGCTTAAAAGTACAAGAAAACACTTCAAAAGTGACGTTTCTGAAGAATTTTAACAGTTTTCTTGTATCTACGAACGCCAGAATGCATAAAATTGACCTAAACGTCTCCTTTTCCTATTCTGAGTCGATTCTGCATGCTTTAAGTGTGTTTGGTGGCTCAGAACCATCAAAAAACGTTGAAATATAGTTCAAATTCAATAAAAATCGACAAAAATACAGTTTCTAGCTAAAATTTGATGGTTTCGTTGCACTTTCCGAGCCCGTAGGGTATCTGATTGGCTTAAAAGTACAAGAAAACACTTCAAAAGTGACGTTTCTGAAGAATTTTAACAGTTTTCTTGTATCTACGAACGCCAGAATGCATAAAATTGACCTAAACGTCTCCTTTTCCTATTCTGAGTCGATTCTGCATGCTTTAAGTGTGTTTGGTGGCTCAGAACCATCAAAAAACGTTGAAATATAGTTCAAATTCAATAAAAATCGACAAAAATACAGTTTCTAGCTAAAATTTGATGGTTTCGTTGCACTTTCCGAGCCCGTAGGGTATCTGATTGGCTTAAAAGTACAAGAAAACACTTCAAAAGTGACGTTTCTGAAGAATTTTAACAGTTTTCTTGTATCTACGAACGCCAGAATGCATAAAATTGACCTAAACGTCTCCTTTTCCTATTCTGAGTCGATTCTGCATGCTTTAAGTGTGTTTGGTGGCTCAGAACCATCAAAAAACGTTGAAATATAGTTCAAATTCAATAAAAATCGACAAAAATACAGTTTCTAGCTAAAATTTGATGGTTTAGTTGCACTTTCCGAGCCCGTAGGGTATCTGATTGGCTTAAAAGCACAAGAAAACACTTCAAAAGTGACGTTTCTGAAGAATTTTAACAGTTTTCTTGTATCTACGAACGCCAGAATGCATAAAATTGACCTAAACGTCTCCTTTTCCTATTCTGAGTCGATTCTGCATGCTTTAAGTGTGTTTGGTGGCTCAGAACCATCAAAAAACGTTGAAATATAGTTCAAATTCAATAAAAATCGACAAAAATACAGTTTCTAGCTAAAATTTGATGGTTTCGTTGCACTTTCCGAGCCCGTAGGGTATCTGATTGGCTTAAAAGTACAAGAAAACACTTCAAAAGTGACGTTTCTGAAGAATTTTAACAGTTTTCTTGTATCTACGAACGCCAGAATGCATAAAATTGACCTAAACGTCTCCTTTTCCTATTCTGAGTCGATTCTGCATGCTTTAAGTGTGTTTGGTGGCTCAGAACCATCAAAAAACGTTGAAATATAGTTCAAATTCAATAAAAATCGACAAAAATACAGTTTCTAGCTAAAATTTGATGGTTTCGTTGCACTTTCCGAGCCCGTAGGGTATCTGATTGGCTTAAAAGTACAAGAAAACACTTCAAAAGTGACGTTTCTGAAGAATTTTAACAGTTTTCTTGTATCTACGAACGCCAGAATGCATAAAATTGACCTAAACGTCTCCTTTTCCTATTCTGAGTCGATTCTGCATGCTTTAAGTGTGTTTGGTGGCTCAGAACCATCAAAAAACGTTGAAATATAGTTCAAATTCAATAAAAATCGACAAAAATACAGTTTCTAGCTAAAATTTGATGGTTTCGTTGCACTTTCCGAGCCCGTAGGGTATCTGATTGGCTTAAAAGTACAAGAAAACACTTCAAAAGTGACGTTTCTGAAGAATTTTAACAGTTTTCTTGTATCTACGAACGCCAGAATGCATAAAATTGACCTAAACGTCTCCTTTTCCTATTCTGAGTCGATTCTGCATGCTTTAAGTGTGTTTGGTGGCTCAGAACCATCAAAAAACGTTGAAATATAGTTCAAATTCAATAAAAATCGACAAAAATACAGGTAGGGTAGGGTAGGGTATCTGATTGGCTTAAAAGTACAAGAAAACACTTCAAAAGTGACGTTTCTGAAGAATTTTAACAGTTTTCTTGTATCTACGAACGCCAGAATGCATAAAATTGACCTAAACGTCTCCTTTTCCTATTCTGAGTCGATTCTGCATGCTTTAAGTGTGTTTGGTGGCTCAGAACCATCAAAAAACGTTGAAATATAGTTCAAATTCAATAAAAATCGACAAAAATACAGTTTCTAGCTAAAATTTGATGGTTTCGTTGCACTTTCCGAGCCCGTAGGGTATCTGATTGGCTTAAAAGTACAAGAAAACACTTCAAAAGTGACGTTTCTGAAGAATTTTAACAGTTTTCTTGTATCTACGAACGCCAGAATGCATAAAATTGACCTAAACGTCTCCTTTTCCTATTCTGAGTCGATTCTGCATGCTTTAAGTGTGTTTGGTGGCTCAGAACCATCAAAAAACGTTGAAATATAGTTCAAATTCAATAAAAATCGACAAAAATACAGTTTCTAGCTAAAATTTGATGGTTTCGTTGCACTTTCCGAGCCCGTTGGGTATCTGATTGGCTTAAAACTACAAGAAAACATTTCAAAAGTGACGTTTCTGAAGAATTTTAACAGTTTTCTTGTATCTACGAACGCCAGAATGCATAAAATTTACCTAAACGTCTCCTTTTCCTATTCTGAGTCGATTCTGCATGCTTTAAGTGTGTTTGGTGGCTCAGAACCATCAAAAAACATTGAAATATAGTTCAAATTCAATAAAAATCGACAAAAATACAGTTTCTAGCTAAAATTTGATGGTTTCGTTGCACTTTCCGAGCCCGTAGGGTATCTGATTGGCTTAAAAGTACAAGAAAACACTTCAAAAGTGACGTTTCTGAAGAATTTTAACAGTTTTCTTGTATCTACGAACGTCAGAATGCATAAAATTGACCTAAACGTCTCCTTTTCCTATTCTGAGTCGATTCTGCATGCTTTAAGTGTGTTTGGTGGCTCAGAACCATCAAAAAACGTTGAAATATAGTTCAAATTCAATAAAAATCGACAAAAATACAGTTTCTAGCTAAAATTTGATGGTTTCGTTGCACTTTCCGAGCCCGTAGGGTATCTGATTGGCTTAAAAGTACAAGAAAACACTTCAAAAGTGACGTTTCTGAAGAATTTTAACAGTTTTCTTGTATCTACGAACGCCAGAATGCATAAAATTGACCTAAACGTCTCCTTTTCCTATTCTGAGTCGATTCTGCATGCTTTAAGTGTGTTTGGTGGCTCAGAACCATCAAAAAACGTTGAAATATAGTTCAAATTCAATAAAAATCGACAAAAATACAGTTTATAGCTAAAATTTGATGGTTTCGTTGCACTTTCCGAGCCCGTAGGGTATCTGATTGGCTTAAAAGTACAAGAAAACACTTCAAAAGTGACGTTTCTGAAGAATTTTAACAGTTTTCTTGTATCTACGAACGCCAGAATGCATAAAATTGACCTAAACGTCTCCTTTTCCTATTCTGAGTCGATTCTGCATGCTTTAAGTGTGTTTGGTGGCTCAGAACCATCAAAAAACGTTGAAATATAGTTCAAATTCAATAAAAATCGACAAAAATACAGTTTCTAGCTAAAATTTGATGGTTTCGTTGCACTTTCCGAGCCCGTAGGGTATCTGATTGGCTTAAAAGTACAAGAAAACACTTCAAAAGTGACGTTTCTGAAGAATTTTAACAGTTTTCTTGTATCTACGAACGCCAGAATGCATAAAATTGACCTAAACGTCTCCTTTTCCTATTCTGAGTCGATTCTGCACGCTTTAAGTGTGTTTGGTGGCTCAGAACCATCAAAAAACGTTGAAATATAGTTCAAATTCAATAAAAATCGACAAAAATACAGTTTCTAGCTAAAATTTGATGGTTTCGTTGCACTTTCCGAGCCCGTTGGGTATCTGATTGGCTTAAAAGTACAAGAAAACACTTCAAAAGTGACGTTTCTGAAGAATTTTAACAGTTTTCTTGTATCTACGAACGCCAGAATGCATAAAATTGACCTAAACGTCTCCTTTTCCTATTCTGAGTCGATTCTGCATGCTTTAAGTGTGTTTGGTGGCTCAGAACCATCAAAAAACGTTGAAATATAGTTCAAATTCAATAAAAATCGACAAAAATACAGTTTCTAGCTAAAATTTGATGGTTTCGTTGCACTTTCCGAGCCCGTAGGGTATCTGATTGGCTTAAAAGTACAAGAAAACACTTCAAAAGTGACGTTTCTGAAGAATTTTAACAGTTTTCTTGTATCTACGAACGCCAGAATGCATAAAATTGACCTAAACGTCTCCTTTTCCTATTCTGAGTCGATTCTGCATGCTTTAAGTGTGTTTGGTGGCTCAGAACCATCAAAAAACGTTGAAATATAGTTCAAATTCAATAAAAATCGACAAAAATACAGTTTCTAGCTAAAATTTGATGGTTTCGTTGCACTTTCCGAGCCCGTAGGGTATCTGATTGGCTTAAAAGTACAAGAAAACACTTCAAAAGTGACGTTTCTGAAGAATTTTAACAGTTTTCTTGTATCTACGAACGCCAGAATGCATAAAATTGACCTAAACGTCTCCTTTTCCTATTCTGAGTCGATTCTGCATGCTTTAAGTGTGTTTGGTGGCTCAGAACCATCAAAAAACGTTGAAATATAGTTCAAATTCAATAAAAATCGACAAAAATACAGTTTCTAGCTAAAATTTGATGGTTTCGTTGCACTTTCCGAGCCCGTAGGGTATCTGATTGGCTTAAAAGTACAAGAAAACACTTCAAAAGTGACGTTTCTGAAGAATTTTAACAGTTTTCTTGTATCTACGAACGCCAGAATGCATAAAAATTGACCTAAACGTCTCCTTTTCCTATTCTGAGTCGATTCTGCATGCTTTAAGTGTGTTTGGTGGCTCAGAACCATCAAAAAACGTTGAAATATAGTTCAAATTCAATAAAAATCGACAAAAATACAGTTTCTAGCTAAAATTTGATGGTTTCGTTGCACTTTCCGAGCCCGTTGGGTATCTGATTGGCTTAAAAGTACAAGAAAACACTTCAAAAGTGACGTTTCTGAAGAATTTTAACAGTTTTCTTGTATCTACGAACGCCAGAATGCATAAAATTGACCTAAACGTCTCCTTTTCCTATTCTGAGTCGATTCTGCATGCTTTAAGTGTGTTTGGTGGCTCAGAACCATCAAAAAACGTTGAAATATAGTTCAAATTCAATAAAAATCGACGAAAATACAGTTTCTAGCTAAAATTTGATGGTTTCGTTGCACTTTCCGAGCCCGTAGGGTATCTGATTGGCTTAAAAGAACAAGAAAACACTTCAAAAGTGACGTTTCTGAAGAATTTTAACAGTTTTCTTGTATCTACGAACGCCAGAATGCATAAAATTGACCTAAACGTCTCCTTTTCCTATTCTGAGTCGATTCTGCATGCTTTAAGTGTGTTTGGTGGCTCAGAACCATCAAAAAACGTTGAAATATAGTTCAAATTCAATAAAAATCGACAAAAATACAGTTTATAGCTAAAATTTGATGGTTTCGTTGCACTTTCCGAGCCCGTAGGGTATCTGATTGGCTTAAAAGTACAAGAAAACACTTCAAAAGTGACGTTTCTGAAGAATTTTAACAGTTTTCTTGTATCTACGAACGCCAGAATGCATAAAATTGACCTAAACGTCTCCTTTTCCTATTCTGAGTCGATTCTGCATGCTTTAAGTGTGTTTGGTGGCTCAGAACCATCAAAAAACGTTGAAATATAGTTCAAATTCAATAAAAATCGACAAAAATACAGTTTCTAGCTAAAATTTGATGGTTTCGTTGCACTTTCCGAGCCCGTAGGGTATCTGATTGGCTTAAAAGTACAAGAAAACACTTCAAAAGTGACGTTTCTGAAGAATTTTAACAGTTTTCTTGTATCTACGAACGCCAGAATGCATAAAATTGACCTAAACGTCTCCTTTTCCTATTCTGAGTCGATTCTGCATGCTTTAAGTGTGTTTGGTGGCTCAGAACCATCAAAAAACGTTGAAATATAGTTCAAATTCAATAAAAATCGACAAAAATACAGTTTCTAGCTAAAATTTGATGGTTTCGTTGCACTTTCCGAGCCCGTTGGGTATCTGATTGGCTTAAAAGTACAAGAAAACACTTCAAAAGTGACGTTTCTGAAGAATTTTAACAGTTTTCTTGTATCTACGAACGCCAGAATGCATAAAATTGACCTAAACGTCTCCTTTTCCTATTCTGAGTCGATTCTGCATGCTTTAAGTGTGTTTGGTGGCTCAGAACCATCAAAAAACGTTGAAATATAGTTCAAATTCAATAAAAATCGACAAAAATACAGTTTCTAGCTAAAATTTGATGGTTTCGTTGCACTTTCCGAGCCCGTAGGGTATCTGATTGGCTTAAAAGTACAAGAAAACACTTCAAAAGTGACGTTTCTGAAGAATTTTAACAGTTTTCTTGTATCTACGAACGCCAGAATGCATAAAATTGACCTAAACGTCTCCTTTTCCTATTCTGAGTCGATTCTGCATGCTTTAAGTGTGTTTGGTGGCTCAGAACCATCAAAAAACGTTGAAATATAGTTCAAATTCAATAAAAATCGACAAAAATACAGTTTCTAGCTAAAATTTGATGGTTTCGTTGCACTTTCCGAGCCCGTAGGGTATCTGATTGGCTTAAAAGTACAAGAAAACACTTCAAAAGTGACGTTTCTGAAGAATTTTAACAGTTTTCTTGTATCTACGAACGCCAGAATGCATAAAATTGACCTAAACGTCTCCTTTTCCTATTCTGAGTCGATTCTGCATGCTTTAAGTGTGTTTGGTGGCTCAGAACCATCAAAAAACGTTGAAATATAGTTCAAATTCAATAAAAATCGACAAAAATACAGTTTCTAGCTAAAATTTGATGGTTTCGTTGCACTTTCCGAGCCCGTAGGGTATCTGATTGGCTTAAAAGTACAAGAAAACACTTCAAAAGTGACGTTTCTGAAGAATTTTAACAGTTTTCTTGTATCTACGAACGCCAGAATGCATAAAAATTGACCTAAACGTCTCCTTTTCCTATTCTGAGTCGATTCTGCATGCTTTAAGTGTGTTTGGTGGCTCAGAACCATCAAAAAACGTTGAAATATAGTTCAAATTCAATAAAAATCGACAAAAATACAGTTTCTAGCTAAAATTTGATGGTTTCGTTGCACTTTCCGAGCCCGTTGGGTATCTGATTGGCTTAAAAGTACAAGAAAACACTTCAAAAGTGACGTTTCTGAAGAATTTTAACAGTTTTCTTGTATCTACGAACGCCAGAATGCATAAAATTGACCTAAACGTCTCCTTTTCCTATTCTGAGTCGATTCTGCATGCTTTAAGTGTGTTTGGTGGCTCAGAACCATCAAAAAACGTTGAAATATAGTTCAAATTCAATAAAAATCGACAAAAATACAGTTTCTAGCTAAAATTTGATGGTTTCGTTGCACTTTCCGAGCCCGTAGGGTATCTGATTGGCTTAAAAGTACAAGAAAACACTTCAAAAGTGACGTTTCTGAAGAATTTTAACAGTTTTCTTGTATCTACGAACGCCAGAATGCATAAAATTGACCTAAACGTCTCCTTTTCCTATTCTGAGTCGATTCTGCATGCTTTAAGTGTGTTTGGTGGCTCAGAACCATCAAAAAACGTTGAAATATAGTTCAAATTCAATAAAAATCGACAAAAATACAGTTTCTAGCTAAAATTTGATGGTTTCGTTGCACTTTCCGAGCCCGTAGGGTATCTGATTGGCTTAAAAGTACAAGAAAACACTTCAAAAGTGACGTTTCTGAAGAATTTTAACAGTTTTCTTGTATCTACGAACGCCAGAATGCATAAAATTGACCTAAACGTCTCCTTTTCCTATTCTGAGTCGATTCTGCATGCTTTAAGTGTGTTTGGTGGCTCAGAACCATCAAAAAACGTTGAAATATAGTTCAAATTCAATAAAAATCGACAAAAATACAGTTTCTAGCTAAAATTTGATGGTTTCGTTGCACTTTCCGAGCCCGTAGGGTATCTGATTGGCTTAAAAGTACAAGAAAACACTTCAAAAGTGACATTTCTGAAGAATTTTAACAGTTTTCTTGTATCTACGAACGCCAGAATGCATAAAATTGACCTAAACGTCTCCTTTTCCTATTCTGAGTCGATTCTGCATGCTTTAAGTGTGTTTGGTGGCTCAGAACCATCAAGAAACGTTGAAATATAGTTCAAATTCAATAAAAATCGACAAAAATACAGTTTCTAGCTAAAATTTGATGGTTTCGTTGCACTTTCCGAGCCCGTAGGGTATCTGATTGGCTTAAAAGTACAAGAAAACACTTCAAAAGTGACGTTTCTGAAGAATTTTAACAGTTTTCTTGTATCTACGAACGCCAGAATGCATAAAATTGACCTAAACGTCTCCTTTTCCTATTCTGAGTCGATTCTGCATGCTTTAAGTGTGTTTGGTGGCTCAGAACCATCAAAAAACGTTGAAATATAGCTCAAATTCTATAAAAATCGACAAAAATACAGTTTCTAGCTAAAATTTGATGGTTTCGTTGCACTTTCCGAGCCCGTAGGGTATCTGATTGGCTTAAAAGTACAAGAAAACACTTCATAAGTGACGTTTCTGAAGAATTTTAACAGTTTTCTTGTATCTACGAACGCCAGAATGCATAAAATTGACCTAAACGTCTCCTTTTCCTATTCTGAGTCGATTCTGCATGCTTTAAGTGTGTTTGGTGGCTCAGAACCATCAAAAAACGTTGAAATATAGTTCAAATTCAATAAAAATCGACAAAAATACAGTTTCTAGCTAAAATTTGATGGTTTCGTTGCACTTTCCGAGCCCGTAGGGTATCTGATTGGCTTAAAAGTACAAGAAAACACTTCAAAAGTGACGTTTCTGAAGAATTTTAACAGTTTTCTTGTATCTACGAACGCCAGAATGCATAAAATTGACCTAAACGCCTCCTTTTCCTATTCTGAGTCGATTCTGCATGCTTTAAGTGTGTTTGGTGGCTCAGAACCATCAAAAAACGTTGAAATATAGTTCAAATTCAATAAAAATCGACAAAAATACAGTTTCTAGCTAAAATTTGATGGTTTCGTTGCACTTTCCGAGCCCGTAGGGTATCTGATTGGCTTAAAAGTACAAGAAAACACTTCAAAAGTGACGTTTCTGAAGAATTTTAACAGTTTTCTTGTATCTACGAACGCCAGAATGCATAAAATTGACCTAAACGTCTCCTTTTCCTATTCTGAGTCGATTCTGCATGCTTCAAGTGTGTTTGGTGGCTCAGAACCATCAAAAAACGTTGAAATATAGTTCAAATTCAATAAAAATCGACAAAAATACAGTTTCTAGCTAAAATTTGATGGTTTCGTTGCACTTTCCGAGCCCGTAGGGTATCTGATTGGCTTAAAAGTACAAGAAAACACTTCAAAAGTGACGTTTCTGAAGAATTTTAACAGTTTTCTTGTATCTACGAACGCCAGAATGCATAAAATTAACCTAAACGTCTCCTTTTCCTATTCTGAGTCGATTCTGCATGCTTTAAGTGTGTTTGGTGGCTCAGAACCATCAAAAAACGTTGAAATATAGTTCAAATTCAATAAAAATCGACAAAAATACAGTTTCTAGCTAAAGTTTGATGGTTTCTTTGCACTTTCCGAGCCCGTTGGGTATCTGATTGGCTTAAAAGTACAAGAAAACACTTCAAAAGTGACGTTTCTGAAGAATTTTAACAGTTTTCTTGTATCTACGAACGCCAGAATGCATAAAATCGACCTAAACGTCTCCTTTTCCTATTCTGAGTCGATTCTGCATGCTTTAAGTGTGTTTGGTGGCTCAGAACCATCAAAAAACGATGAAATATAGTTCAAATTCAATAAAAATCGACAAAAATACAGTTTCTAGCTAAAATTTGATGGTTTCTTTGCACTTTCCGAGCCCGTAGGGTATCTGATTGGCTTAAAAGTACAAGAAAACACTTCAAAAGTGACGTTTCTGAAGAATTTTAACAGTTTTCTTGTATCTACGAACGCCAGAATGCATAAAATTGACCTAAACGTCTCCTTTTCCTATTCTGAGTCGATTCTGCATGCTTTAAGTGTGTTTGGTGGCTCAGAACCATCAAAAAACGTTGAAATATAGTTCAAATTCAATAAAAATCGACAAAAATACAGTTTCTAGCTAAAATTTGATGGTTTCGTTGCACTTTCCGAGCCCGTAGGGTATCTGATTGGCTTAAAAGTACAAGAAAACACTTCAAAAGTGACGTTTCTGAAGAATTTTAACAGTTTTCTTGTATCTACGAACGCCAGAATGCATAAAATTGACCTAAACGTCCCCTTTTCCTATTCTGAGTCGATTCTGCATGCTTTAAGTGTGTTTGGTGGCTCAGAACCATCAAAAAACGTTGAAATATAGTTCAAATTCAATATAAATCGACAAAAATACAGTTTCTAGCTAAAATTTGATGGTTTCGTTGCACTTTCCGAGCCCGTAGGGTATCTGATTGGCTTAAAAGTACAAGAAAACACTTCAAAAGTGACGTTTCTGAAGAATTTTAACAGTTTTCTTGTATCTACGAACGCCAGAATGCATAAAATTGACCTAAACGTCTCCTTTTCCTATTCTGAGTCGATTCTGCATGCTTCAAGTGTGTTTGGTGGCTCAGAACCATCAAAAAACGTTGAAATATAGTTCAAATTCAATAAAAATCGACAAAAATACAGTTTCTAGCTAAAATTTGATGGTTTCTTTGCACTTTCCGAGCCCGTAGGGTATCTGATTGGCTTAAAAGTACAAGAAAACACTTCAAAAGTGACGTTTCTGAAGAATTTTAACAGTTTTCTTGTATCTACGAACGCCAGAATGCATAAAATTGACCTAAACGTCTCCTTTTCCTATTCTGAGTCGATTCTGCATGCTTTAAGTGTGTTTGGTGGCTCAGAACCATCAAAAAACGTTGAAATATAGTTCAAATTCAATAAAAATCGACAAAAATACAGTTTCTAGCTAAAATTTGATGGTTTCGTTGCACTTTCCGAGCCCGTTGGGTATCTGATTGGCTTAAAAGTACAAGAAAACACTTCAAAAGTGACGTTTCTGAAGAATTTTAACAGTTTTCTTGTATCTACGAACGCCAGAATGCATAAAATTGACCTAAACGTCTCCTTTTCCTATTCTGAGTCGATTCTGCATGCTTTAAGTGTGTTTGGTGGCTCAGAACCATCAAAAAACGTTGAAATATAGTTCAAATTCAATAAAAATCGACAAAAATACAGTTTCTAGCTAAAATTTGATGCTTTCGTTGCACTTTCCGAGCCCGTCGGGTATCTGATTGGCTTAAAAGTACAAGAAAACACTTCAAAAGTGACGTTTCTGAAGAATTTTAACAGTTTTCTTGTATCTACGAACGCCAGAATGCATAAAATTGACCTAAACGTCTCCTTTTCCTATTTTGAGTCGATTCTGCATGCTTTAAGTGTGTTTGGTGGCTCAGAACCATCAAAAAACGTTGAAATATAGTTCAAATTCAATAAAAATCGACAAAAATACAGTTTCTAGCTAAAATTTGATGGTTTCGTTGCACTTTCCGAGCCCGTAGGGTATCTGATTGGCTTAAAAGTACAAGAAAACACTTCAAAAGTGACGTTTCTGAAGAATTTTAACAGTTTTCTTGTATCTACGAACGCCAGAATGCATAAAATTGACCTAAACGTCTCCTTTTCCTATTCTGAGTCGATTCTGCATGCTTTAAGTGTGTTTGGTGGCTCAGAACCATCAAAAAACGTTGAAATATAGTTCAAATTCAATAAAAATCGACAAAAATACAGTTTCTAGCTAAAATTTGATGGTTTCGTTGCACTTTCCGAGCCCGTAGGGTATCTGATTGGCCTAAAAGTACAAGAAAACACTTCAAAAGTGACGTTTCTGAAGAATTTTAACAGTTTTCTTGTATCTACGAACGCCAGAATGCATAAAATTGACCTAAACGTCTCCTTTTCCTATTCTGAGTCGATTCTGCATGCTTTAAGTGTGTTTGGTGGCTCAGAACCATCAAAAAACGTTGAAATATAGTTCAAATTCAATAAAAATCGACAAAAATACAGTTTCTAGCTAAAATTTGATGGTTTCGTTGCACTTTCCGAGCCCGTAGGGTATCTGATTGGCTTAAAAGTACAAGAAAACACTTCAAAAGTGACGTTTCTGAAGAATTTTAACAGTTTTCTTGTATCTACGAACGCCAGAATGCATAAAATTGACCTAAACGTCTCCTTTTCCTATTCTGAGTCGATTCTGCATGCTTTAAGTGTGTTTGGTGGCTCAGAACCATCAAAAAACGTTGAAATATAGTTCAAATTCAATAAAAATCGACAAAAATACAGTTTCTAGCTAAAATTTGATGGTTTCGTTGCACTTTCCGAGCCCGTAGGGTATCTGATTGGCTTAAAAGTACAAGAAAACACTTCAAAAGTGACGTTTCTGAAGAATTTTAACAGTTTTCTTGTATCTACGAACGCCAGAATGCATAAAATTGACCTAAACGTCTCCTTTTCCTATTCTGAGTCGATTCTGCATGCTTTAAGTGTGTTTGGTGGCTCAGAACCATCAAAAAACGTTGAAATATAGTTCAAATTCAATAAAAATCGACAAAAATACAGTTTCTAGCTAAAATTTGATGGTTTCGTTGCACTTTCCGAGCCCGTAGGGTATCTGATTGGCTTAAAAGTACAAGAAAACACTTCAAAAGTGACGTTTCTGAAGAATTTTAACAGTTTTCTTGCATCTACGAACGCCAGAATGCATAAAATTGACCTAAACGTCTCCTTTTCCTATTCTGAGTCGATTCTGCATGCTTTAAGTGTGTTTGGTGGCTCAGAACCATCAAAAAACGTTGAAATATAGTTCAAATTCAATAAAAATCGACAAAAATACAGTTTCTAGCTAAAATTTGATGGTTTCGTTGCACTTTCCGAGCCCGTAGGGTATCTGATTGGCTTTAAAGTACAAGAAAACACTTCAAAAGTGATGTTTCTGAAGAATTTTAACAGTTTTCTTGTATCTACGAACGCCAGAATGCATAAAATTGACCTAAACGTCTCCTTTTCCTATTCTGAGTCGATTCTGCATGCTTTAAGTGTGTTTGGTGGCTCAGAACCATCAAAAAACGTTGAAATATAGTTCAAATTCAATAAAAATCGACAAAAATACAGTTTCTAGCTAAAATTTGATAGTTTCGTTGCACTTTCCGAGCCCGTTGGGTATCTGATTGGCCTAAAAGTACAAGAAAACACTTCAAAAGTGACGTTTCTGAAGAATTTTAACAGTTTTCTTGTATCTACGAACGCCAGAATGCATAAAATTGACCTAAACGTCACCTTTTCCTATTCTGAGTCGATTCTGCATGCTTTAAGTGTGTTTGGTGGCTCAGAACCATCAAAAAACGTTGAAATATAGTTCAAATTCAATAAAAATCGACAAAAATACAGTTTCTAGCTAAAATTTGATGGTTTCGTTGCACTTTCCGAGCCCGTAGGGTATCTGATTGGCTTAAAAGTACAAGAAAACACTTCAAAAGAGACGTTTCTGAAGAATTTTAACAGTTTTCTTGTATCCACGAACGCCAGAATGCATAAAATTGACCTAAACGTCTCCTTTTCCTATTCTGAGTCGATTCTGCATGCTTTAAGTGTGTTTGGTGGCTCAGAACCATCAAAAAACGTTGAAATATAGTTCAAATTCAATAAAAATCGACAAAAATACAGTTTCTAGCTAAAATTTGATGGTTTCGTTGCACTTTCCGAGCCCGTAGGGTATCTGATTGGCTTAAAAGTACAAGAAAACACTTCAAAAGTGACGTTTCTGAAGAATTTTAACAGTTTTCTTGTATCTACGAAGGCCAGAATGCATAAAATTGACCTAAACGTCTCCTTTTCCTATTCTGAGTCGATTCTGCATGCTTTAAGTGTGTTTGGTGGCTCAGAACCATCAAAAAACGTTGAAATATAGTTCAAATTCAATAAAAATCGACAAAAATACAGTTTCTAGCTAAAATTTGATGGTTTCGTTGCACTTTCCGAGCCCGTAGGGTATCTGATTGGCTTAAAAGTACAAGAAAACACTTCAAAAGTGACGTTTCTGAAGAATTTTAACAGTTTTCTTGTATCTACGAACGCCAGAATGCATAAAATTGACCTAAACGTCTCCTTTTCCTATTCTGAGCCGATTCTGCATGCTTTAAGTGTGTTTGGTGGCTCAGAACCATCAAAAAACGTTGAAATATAGTTCAAATTCAATAAAAATCGACAAAAATACAGTTTCTAGCTAAAATTTGATGGTTTCGTTGCACTTTCCGAGCCCGTAGGGTATCTGATTGGCTTAAAAGTACAAGAAAACACTTCAAAAGTGACGTTTCTGAAGAATTTTAACAGTTTTCTTGTATCTACGAACGCCAGAATGCATAAAATTGACCTAAACGTCTCCTTTTCCTATTCTGAGTCGATTCTGCATGCTTTAAGTGTGTTTGGTGGCTCAGAACCATCAAAAAACTTTGAATATAGTTCAAATTCAATAAAAATCGACAAAAATACAGTTTCTAGCTAAAATTTGATGGTTTCGTTGCACTTTCCGAGCCCGTAGGGTATCTGATTGGCTTAAAAGTACAAGAAAACACTTCAAAAGTGACGTTTCTGAAGAATTTTAACAGTTTTCTTGTATCTACGAACGCCAGAATGCATAAAATTGACCTAAACGTCTCCTTTTCCTATTCTGAGTCGATTCTGCATGCTTTAAGTGTGTTTGGTGGCTCAGAACCATCAAAAAACTTTGAAATATAGTTCAAATTCAATAAAAATCGACAAAAATACAGTTTCTAGCTAAAATTTGATGGTTTCGTTGCACTTTCCGAGCCCGTAGGGTATCTGATTGGCTTAAAAGTACAAGAAAACACTTCAAAAGTGACGTTTCTGAAGAATTTTAACAGTTTTCTTGTATCTACGAACGCCAGAATGCATAAAATTGACCTAAACGTCTCCTTTTCCTATTCTGAGTCGATTCTGCATGCTTTAAGTGTGTTTGGTGGCTCAGAACCATCAAAAAACGTTGAAATATAGTTCAAATTCAATAAAAATCGACAAAAATACAGTTTCTAGCTAAAATTTGATGGTTTCGTTGCACTTTCCGAGCCCGTAGGGTATCTGATTGGCTTAAAAGTACAAGAAAACACTTCAAAAGTGACGTTTCTGAAGAATTTTAACAGTTTTCTTGTATCTACGAACGCCAGAATGCATAAAATTGACCTAAACGTCTCCTTTTCCTATTCTGAGTCGATTCTGCATGCTTTAAGTGTGTTTGGTGGCTCAGAACCATCAAAAAACGTTGAAATATAGTTCAAATTCAATAAAAATCGACAAAAATACAGTTTCTAGCTAAAATTTGATGGTTTCGTTGCACTTTCCGAGCCCGTAGGGTATCTGATTGGCTTAAAAGTACAAGAAAACACTTCAAAAGTGACGTTTCTGAAGAATTTTAACAGTTTTCTTGTATCTACGAACGCCAGAATGCATAAAATTGACCTAAACGTCTCCTTTTCCTATTCTGAGTCGATTCTGCATGCTTTAAGTGTGTTTGGTGGCTCAGAACCATCAAAAAACGTTGAAATATAGTTCAAATTCAATAAAAATCGACAAAAATACAGTTTCTAGCTAAAATTTGATGGTTTCGTTGCACTTTCCGAGCCCGTAGGGTATCTGATTGGCTTAAAAGTACAAGAAAACACTTCAAAAGTGACGTTTCTGAAGAATTTTAACAGTTTTCTTGTATCTACGAACGCCAGAATGCATAAAATTGACCTAAACGTCTCCTTTTCCTATTCTGAGTCGATTCTGCATGCTTTAAGTGTGTTTGGTGGCTCAGAACCATCAAAAAACGTTGAAATATAGTTCAAATTCAATAAAAATCGACAAAAATACAGTTTCTAGCTAAAATTTGATGGTTTCGTTGCACTTTCCGAGCCCGTAGGGTATCTGATTGGCTTAAAAGTACAAGAAAACACTTCAAAAGTGACGTTTCTGAAGAATTTTAACAGTTTTCTTGTATCTACGAACGCCAGAATGCATAAAATTGACCTAAACGTCTCCTTTTCCTATTCTGAGTCGATTCTGCATGCTTTAAGTGTGTTTGGTGGCTCAGAACCATCAAAAAACGTTGAAATATAGTTCAAATTCAATAAAAATCGACAAAAATACAGCTTCTAGCTAAAATTTGATGGTTTCGTTGCACTTTCCGAGCCCGTAGGGTATCTGATTGGCTTAAAAGTACAAGAAAACACTTCAAAAGTGACGTTTCTGAAGAATTTTAACAGTTTTCTTGTATCTACGAACGCCAGAATGCATAAAATTGACCTAAACGTCTCCTTTTCCTATTCTGAGTCGATTCTGCATGCTTTAAGTGTGTTTGGTGGCTCAGAACCATCAAAAAACTTTGAAATATAGTTCAAATTCAATAAAAATCGACAAAAATACAGTTTCTAGCTAAAATTTGATGGTTTCGTTGCACTTTCCGAGCCCGTAGGGTATCTGATTGGCTTAAAAGTACAAGAAAACACTTCAAAAGTGACGTTTCTGAAGAATTTTAACAGTTTTCTTGTATCTACGAACGCCAGAATGCATAAAATTGACCTAAACGTCTCCTTTTCCTATTCTGAGTCGATTCTGCATGCTTTAAGTGTGTTTGGTGGCTCAGAACCATCAAAAAACTTTGAAATATAGTTCAAATTCAATAAAAATCGACAAAAATACAGTTTCTAGCTAAAATTTGATGGTTTCGTTGCACTTTCCGAGCCCGTAGGGTATCTGATTGGCTTAAAAGTACAAGAAAACACTTCAAAAGTGACGTTTCTGAAGAATTTTAACAGTTTTCTTGTATCTACGAACGCCAGAATGCATAAAATTGACCTAAACGTCTCCTTTTCCTATTCTGAGTCGATTCTGCATGCTTTAAGTGTGTTTGGTGGCTCAGAACCATCAAAAAACGTTGAAATATAGTTCAAATTCAATAAAAATCGACAAAAATACAGTTTCTAGCTAAAATTTGATGGTTTCGTTGCACTTTCCGAGCCCGTAGGGTATCTGATTGGCTTAAAAGTACAAGAAAACACTTCAAAAGTGACGTTTCTGAAGAATTTTAACAGTTTTCTTGTATCTACGAACGCCAGAATGCATAAAATTGACCTAAACGTCTCCTTTTCCTATTCTGAGTCGATTCTGCATGCTTTAAGTGTGTTTGGTGGCTCAGAACCATCAAAAAACGTTGAAATATAGTTCAAATTCAATAAAAATCGACAAAAATACAGTTTCTAGCTAAAATTTGATGGTTTCGTTGCACTTTCCGAGCCCGTAGGGTATCTGATTGGCTTAAAAGTACAAGAAAACACTTCAAAAGTGACGTTTCTGAAGAATTTTAACAGTTTTCTTGTATCTACGAACGCCAGAATGCATAAAATTGACCTAAACGTCTCCTTTTCCTATTCTGAGTCGATTCTGCATGCTTTAAGTGTGTTTGGTGGCTCAGAACCATCAAAAAACGTTGAAATATAGTTCAAATTCAATAAAAATCGACAAAAATACAGTTTCTAGCTAAAATTTGATGGTTTCGTTGCACTTTCCGAGCCCGTTGGGTATCTGATTGGCTTAAAAGTACAAGAAAACACTTCAAAAGTGACGTTTCTGAAGAATTTTAACAGTTTTCTTGTATCTACGAACGCCAGAATGCATAAAATTGACCTAAACGTCTCCTTTTCCTATTCTGAGTCGATTCTACATGCTTTAAGAGTGTTTGGTGGCTCAGAACCATCAAAAAACGTTGAAATATAGTTCAAATTCAATAAAAATCGACAAAAATACAGTTTCTAGCTAAAATTTGATGGTTTCGTTGCACTTTCCGAGCCCGTAGGGTATCTGATTGGCTTAAAAGTACAAGAAAACACTTCAAAAGTGACGTTTCTGAAGAATTTTAACAGTTTTCTTGTATCTACGAACGCCAGAATGCATAAAATTGACCTAAACGTCTCCTTTTCCTATTCTGAGTCGATTCTGCATGCTTTAAGTGTGTTTGGTGGCTCAGAACCATCAAAAAACGTTGAAATATAGTTCAAATTCAATAAAAATCGACAAAAATACAGTTTCTAGCTAAAATTTGATGGTTTCGTTGCACTTTCCGAGCCCGTAGGGTATCTGATTGGCTTAAAAGTACAAGAAAACACTTCAAAAGTGACGTTTCTGAAGAATTTTAACAGTTTTCTTGTATCTACGAACGCCAGAATGCATAAAATTGACCTAAACGTCTCCTTTTCCTATTCTGAGTCGATTCTGCATGCTTTAAGTGTGTTTGGTGGCTCAGAACCATCAAAAAACGTTGAAATATAGTTCAAATTCAATAAAAATCGACAAAAATACAGTTTCTAGCTAAAATTTGATGGTTTCGTTGCACTTTCCGAGCCCGTAGGGTATCTGATTGGCTTAAAAGTACAAGAAAACACTTCAAAAGTGACGTTTCTGAAGAATTTTAACAGTTTTCTTGTATCTACGAACGCCAGAATGCATAAAATTGACCTAAACGTCTCCTTTTCCTATTCTGAGTCGATTCTGCATGCTTTAAGTGTGTTTGGTGGCTCAGAACCATCAAAAAACGTTGAAATATAGTTCAAATTCAATAAAAATCGACAAAAATACAGTTTCTAGCTAAAATTTGATGGTTTCGTTGCACTTTCCGAGCCCGTTGGGTATCTGATTGGCTTAAAAGTACAAGAAAACACTTCAAAAGTGACTTTTCTGAAGAATTTTAACAGTTTTCTTGTATCTACGAACGCCAGAATGCATAAAATTGACCTAAACGTCTCCTTTTCCTATTCTGAGTCGATTCTGCATGCTTTAAGTGTGTTTGGTGGCTCAGAACCATCAAAAAACGTTGAAATATAGTTCAAATTCAATAAAAATCGACAAAAATACAGTTTCTAGCTAAAATTTGATGGTTTCGTTGCACTTTCCGAGCCCGTAGGGTATCTGATTGGCTTAAAAGTACAAGAAAACACTTCAAAAGTGACGTTTCTGAAGAATTTTAACAGTTTTCTTGTATCTACGAACGCCAGAATGCATAAAATTGACCTAAACGTCTCCTTTTCCTATTCTGAGTCGATTCTGCATGCTTTAAGTGTGTTTGGTGGCTCAGAACCATCAAAAAACGTTGAAATATAGTTCAAATTCAATAAAAATCGACAAAAATACAGTTTCTAGCTAAAATTTGATGGTTTCGTTGCACTTTCCGAGCCCGTTGGGTATCTGATTGGCTTAAAAGTACAAGAAAACACTTCAAAAGTGACGTTTCTGAAGAATTTTAACAGTTTTCTTGTATCTACGAACGCCAGAATGCATAAAATTGACCTAAACGTCTCCTTTTCCTATTCTGAGTCGATTCTACATGCTTTAAGAGTGTTTGGTGGCTCAGAACCATCAAAAAACGTTGAAATATAGTTCAAATTCAATAAAAATCGACAAAAATACAGTTTCTAGCTAAAATTTGATGGTTTCGTTGCACTTTCCGAGCCCGTAGGGTATCTGATTGGCTTAAAAGTACAAGAAAACACTTCAAAAGTGACGTTTCTGAAGAATTTTAACAGTTTTCTTGTATCTACGAACGCCAGAATGCATAAAATTGACCTAAACGTCTCCTTTTCCTATTCTGAGTCGATTCTGCATGCTTTAAGTGTGTTTGGTGGCTCAGAACCATCAAAAAAACGTTGAAATATAGTTCAAATTCAATAAAAATCGACAAAAATACAGTTTCTAGCTAAAATTTGATGGTTTCGTTGCACTTTCCGAGCCCGTAGGGTATCTGATTGGCTTAAAAGTACAAGAAAACACTTCAAAAGTGACGTTTCTGAAGAATTTTAACAGTTTTCTTGTATCTACGAACGCCAGAATGCATAAAATTGACCTAAACGTCTCCTTTTCCTATTCTGAGTCGATTCTGCATGCTTTAAGTGTGTTTGGTGGCTCAGAACCATCAAAAAAACGTTGAAATATAGTTCAAATTCAATAAAAATCGACAAAAATACAGTTTCTAGCTAAAATTTGATGGTTTCGTTGCACTTTCCGAGCCCGTAGGGTATCTGATTGGCTTAAAAGTACAAGAAAACACTTCAAAAGTGACGTTTCTGAAGAATTTTAACAGTTTTCTTGTATCTACGAACGCCAGAATGCATAAAATTGACCTAAACGTCTCCTTTTCCTATTCTGAGTCGATTCTGCATGCTTTAAGTGTGTTTGGTGGCTCAGAACCATCAAAAAACGTTGAAATATAGTTCAAATTCAATAAAAATCGACAAAAATACAGTTTCTAGCTAAAATTTGATGGTTTCGTTGCACTTTCCGAGCCCGTTGGGTATCTGATTGGCTTAAAAGTACAAGAAAACACTTCAAACGTGACGTTTCTGAAGAATTTTAACAGTTTTCTTGTATCTACGAACGCCAGAATGCATAAAATTGACCTAAACGTCTCCTTTTCCCTATTCTGAGTCGATTCTGCATGCTTTAAGTGTGTTTGGTGGCTCAGA